>NC_054827.1:8430965-8730965 GCF_018345385.1 Vulpes lagopus
ACTTCCTGCTCCAGCAGCTCAGTCCTGCTGGACTTCATCGGGGCGATCCGATGCCCCCTCCAGGCCGAGGCCCCTGCACCCTGAGGTGGGACAGGGGACGTGCATCCTGCAGGGAGCCGCCGGGAGGCCTGGGATCCCGCCCTGGCAGGCCCTGTGCTGGGGGCCCAGTGGGCTTGAGGAACTGGGGCTCCCTCTCCCGCTCAAGATCCCTGCCTGTCTCTCACACAAACAGGACAAACTATCCAATAAAGAAAAAATCTCAGAGGATAAATGTTCAAAAAAATTGGATCAATACAAGGACCTCAAGAGACACAGAGAGAGAGAGACCGAGAGGGGCAGCCACACAGACAGAGGGAGAAGCAGCCCTGTGCAGAGAGCCCAGGCGGGGCTCGATCCCTGGCCTCTGGGATCAGGGCCTGGGGGAAGGCAGGCGCTAAACCCCGGGCACCAGGCCTCCCCTGAAGGCTCTATTCTGATGTTCCTACACATCTGTGTGCAGCGACTCTGCATCTGGCCCAGGCAGGGGCAGGGCCATGGGGGCAGGTGTGGGGAGGAGGGGATCCAGAACAGCAGTGGGAGCAGGAGTGTAGGGGAGCCCAGGGGGTAGCAGGCTGGCTGCTGGGACCCGGGGTCCTTCCTGTCGCATCGGGGCCCCGGGTGTCGGGGGGCCCAGCCCCTGCACTCACCTTGAGCCCTTGCTGGCCTCTGTTAGTTGTGCAGGGCACCTCCCTGCTCCTGGACGTGGTGGGGCAGACGACCCCTTCCTCCCGCTCGCACCCCACGACCCGGGTGGACCTCTGTGGAGACAGTGCCCGGCAGCCAGGCAGGAGGCCTCAGTGCCCAGTCTGGTCCCCTCAGCAGGGCCGCACCCCCAGCTGCCTCCACCCAGACACACCACAGTGCAGGCGGCACCCACCTCCCCTGGGGAGACCAAAGGGATGCGACTGCGGGGCCTCGGGGTGACTCAGGGGTGGGTAAAGGACCTCAGGAGCCCTGTTTCCCCCCTGCCCACCGTGACATCAGGGTGACCCTGAAGGGATCCCCAGGGAACCTGCCCCCTGCAGCATCCCCCAGCCTGGCTGCGACCTGCCCACACATCCCTTGTTCCCTGAAACTGAGGAGGAGGGGATGGGGCTCCCAGGATGGTGGCACAGGGGGCCTGGCCTGGCCTGCGCTGTGTTACCTGAAGGCGCCTCCTGATAAAGTCCCTGACACGTTGGTATCTATGCTGGAGCCAATGCCTACAGCATTGGAACAAGCCGCACCCCTGGGGTTCCTGGGAGCCAGAGCCCCCAGAGGTGGGAAGGCAGCAAGAGAACATCTTCTAGTAGTAGGTGTCTCTAGCCAAGTGAGCCTGAGCTGGGGCTGCACTGGATGCTGGTGCCTGGTTACGGGGGTTCCAAGTTCTGTTGGGCTCTGTGACACGGAAGTGACCTCACTACCTGGGACCCCCTCCCTGACCCACTCCTGGAGGAAGCTGCAGGGGCAGCGCTTGTGATGCCGACGGCTTCCCCCCCTCCCTGCAGGCAATGGCCTGTGCACACAGTGACACAACCGCACCCCTGTCCACAGGCCCCAGGGAAGGACTGTGTGCAGCAGGGCCCCAGCCTGGACACACGCCTGGGTTCAGACACAACTTTCCAGTCTTCCCCAGTTTGACCCCGGAGAAGCCGTTGTACCCGTCGGGGATGGTCTGCATCTTGCCTGTGGGACAGGGATTATGCTAGCGGGTGCCTCACCCAGACGCCCCAGGCCACTGTGGCCTCATATCTATGACCTTAGAGGCGGGTGTCACATGTCACATGCAGGACATACCTCCACCCACACGCTCTTCCTTGGTGTGTACATGCGTCCAGGCCCACGAGGTCCTGTGTGCACACACCTGGGCACCGGTACCCTCATTCTAGAAGCCCAGAAGATGACAGTCCCCCCGGGGGAGGGATGAGCAATAGCTCCCCACGATCCTAGGCTCCTGAATCCAAGGCAAACCCTACAGAAGGTGTCAGGGTCTTGGCCTAGAAGGGGTGAGGCCATCCTCATCCTGGACCCCTGCCTGCCGTGTGTTACGGGCCCTTCCCTCGTTTCCACTGGGCGAGCTGTGGACGGCGGTGCCCCCAGTGGGTCGCCCTGACCTGGGCCCTAGGTAACCAGCCGTCAGTCGCAGAACTGAACGTAGACAGGAGGCACTGACTCTCCAGCCTGACCCCGACTGAACTGAAATCATGTTGTGTGTCCAACACACTGACAGAGAAACAGAGACACGGACATACACACAGACACATATGCAGAACTAGGAAGTTAGCAGAGGAGAAGCAACATCATTGCAGATCATTAAATAAGAAAAGAAAGAAAGCTGAATGTTGAATGGAGAAAATGGAGGAATTAAAATAGAATCATGAAAAAATAATTCATCAAACCAAAAAGCAGAAAGAGGGATAAAGAATCAGGAGCACATCGGTGACACAAAGCGGCAGGCCTCGAATGTGAGGATGATCGTGCCTCACGGACTCCATGGAACACAAGTCGAGCAACAAGCAGCACCTTCCAGCAAAGGCCTAAGCCTTTGTTTTGTTTGTTTTTATTTAAAGATTTTTATTTCGTTATTCATGAGAGTGACAGAGAGAGAGAGAGGCAGAGACATAGGCCGAGGGAGAAGCAGGCTCCATGCAGGAAGCCTGATGGAAGACTCGATCCGGGATCCCAGGATCAGGCCCTGGGTCAAAGGTGGATGCTCAACCCCTGAGTCACTTGGGGGGTCTAGACTAAGCTAATTAAAATTTACAAGTGATTGTGAATACTCTGTTTGTAATGTGGTAAAACTTGTGTTTACTAAGAAAGAGAGGGCACCCTGGGTGGCTCAGTGGTTTAGTGCTGCCTTCAGCCCAGGGCCTGATCCTGGAGCCCTGGGATCGAGTCCCAAGTCCAGCTCCCTGCATGGAGCCTGCTTCTCCTCTGCCTGTGTCTCTGCCTCTCTGTCTCTCTGTGTCTCTCATAAATAAATAAAAATCAGTATATACCACATTTTCTTTTATCTTTTATCTTTGATGGACATTTGAGTTGCTCCCACCCCTTGGCTATGATAAAGAATGCTTCTATGAAGATGGAGGTCTCTTGGAGACTTTATTTATCTTTATTTTTTTTCCATCTTCCTACCTTAATAGAAGCGCAAACACTTCTCACTGTAGTATTCCAGCTGTTCTCTTTAAATCTCAGGCCGAATTCGTAGCTTTTCAGGATGATTTGAAAGTTATCTAGGTAAGTGGGTGGGGACAGGTGACCTGGGGACCCTACTCTTCCGCCATCTTGCCCCGCCTTGTAAAAAATCTTATAACTGACTAAAAATTATTAGAAATGGTTGAAGAGTTCAGTAAGCTTTGCACATAAAAGATCAATCTCCAAAAATCAACTGTATATCTACATACTTTCAATGAACAATCCAAAAACAAAATTTGAGAAAACAAATCCATTTATAAGAGCATCAAAAATATATAAATAAAATTCTTAGGAATAAACTTTACAAAAGAAGCTTATAACTGAATTTCTGAAAACTACAAACACTATTTAAGGAAATTGAAGATCTGAATATTTGGAAAAAAATCATATATTTATGCACTGAAAAATTTAACATTGTTTAATAGCACCCCTGGTCCAAATTATCTCCAGATTCTATTACTGTCCAATAAGTAGATAAACATTCTCACACTCAGATGGAATTGCATGGGTGCCTAGTATCTAAAACCATCCTGAAAAAGAACAAAATAGATGGAATTCTCAATTTCGAAACTTTCTAAAAAAGAATAGGAAACAAGACAGTGTGAGAACAGTGTGGTTCTGGCGTAAGGATAGATATATTAATCAATGAAATAGGTTTCAGGATCCAGAAGTACACCATACATCCATGATCGGCTGAATTTTAGTATCCCTGCCATGACTATCCAATAGGGTTAAAAACAGTCATTTCAACAAATGGTCTTGGAAAACTGGATGGCCACATGCAAAAGAATGAAGTTGCATCTTCACCTTACACCAAATACAAAAACTAACTCAAAATGGATTAAATCTAAATACAGGACATAAACTAAAAACTCTTAGAAGAAAACATGCAGATAATCTTTTGACCTTGAGTTTAGCGTAGAATACTTCAGTATGGCACAAAAAGCACTGGACTTCAGTGTTACATGCTCTTGTTCTTCAAAGGACATGATAATGAAAAAAAAAAAGCAATCTATATAATGGGATAAAATGTTTGTAAATCATATACCTAATGAGAAACTTATTTCCAGAATATATGAAAACATTGATAAGTTAATAATATAAGTACAAAAAGCTCAATTTAAAAAAAATGGGCAAAGGATATATAAATAGACATTTCTCCAAGGAAGATCAGAAATTGCTGATAATTACTTGAAAAGATACCCGACACATTTGGAATTTTCATTGTATCCATTACCAAAGCATCTAACCATAGCGTGTAATAGACTCATATATGCACCACACCGTACATAACAGTGCCCCTTTATAGTTACTTAATGCAGTTGTTCCTCAGGACAATCCTATAAAATAGGTATCATGGTCCCCATTTTATAGATGAGGAAATTGAGGAAAAGGTACCTCATCTGAGTTTTACAAAGAGCAGGACATGGAACTAGGATTTCATCTCAAACTTTTATTAAGTCCACAAGTCCAAAGATGACTTTTAGAGCTGTAAACTAAGTATTATATTAATGTTTTGGTCTATTCAGAGTTTTTCAACTACAAGGAATCTGAATTTATAAATTGTAATTTTTCTAGAAATATTTGCTTTTTCTAAAGGATCAGAATAACTAACAAAGTTCTATTCTTATATTTTCATAATCACCTACATATGTAGGTTTATAGATCTACATACTTTCTCATTATAATAAGGCTTCATTCAAATTTCTGTCCTCCTTCCTTTTTGGTGGATTAAGATTGATAGATTTGGTGGGTTAAGATTTCATTTAGAAATTAATAATTTTATTTTATTAATATTTTATATTTAGAAACATTTTAAATAAATATACTTAACAATGGATTTACTCTACTTTTTATTTTTATCCATTATTTTATTTCAGTTATTATTATTATAAGATGTTTTAAATAATTATGTTTTCTGAATTTCTGGGAAAAGTTTACATTATTTTTATTATTTCTATTCTATTCTATTTTATTTTATTTATTTATTTTTTAGAGAGAGAGGGAGAGAGAAAGAGAGAGAGAACAACCACAGGAGTTGGGAGGGAGAGGCAGAGGGAGAAAGAGAAAATTATAAGCAGGATCCACACCCAGTGTGATATGGGACTCCATCTCATGACCCTGAGACATGATCTGAGCCAAAATCAAGAGTAGAATGCTTAACCAACTGAGCCATCCAGGTGCCCCTAATATCTCTATTTAAAAAAGCCTTAGCAAAATTTTTCTAAGTGAATGAATGTGTACTATTCTTTTTTTTTGCCATTATTTTTCATTTATAGGGCAAGGTCAGTTCCCATCTGATGGATGTCAATAACCATAGCTGATGATGATACTTGGTAATACACTTTGTTTGACTGCACTGTAGTGGGATCCTCTTTGCAGACCTGCGGCTGGCAAGAGAATTGTTTCAACCTCCAGTTACCATTAGGATCGTATCAATCATATTTCTTCTACAGGAAGGGTTGCATCTTTCACTTCATATTCTAGATTCTATATTGTCTCTGTGCAGGGGATGCAACGCTACCCCTCTTTGGATGGAATACTGGTAGAAATCACCAGTCTCCTTTCATAACGGATTGCACTGCACTGTACTGCATATCCCACAATATTCAATCAATTCATTATTAGTTCTATTTTCTCACTATTTTTTTCAGAAACTTGAAGATATTTAAATTGGCATATAAATCCAAAAAAGAACTCCACAGAATATTTTGTGAAAAAGACACCTGGATACAGTGCTAGAGATGGTGTTGTCACAGTGCTTCTTCAGAGAAACTTGGCACAGTGCAGCAAGAGTTAAATGAAAAATGAGAAACCATTTGAACGGTGACTACATTTAGAAATCTATCCTAAAGAAACCATTAAAGATATTCAGAAAGTATATTTAGTATTATTTAGATCAGTAAGATAACAGCTGGAATTACATATTTAAAGCAAAGGCATTTAAAAATAATTATGTGTTATATGTGTGATAAAGCATTAAATTCTTCCTTGAAAACAACATTACACTATGCCTTAACTAACAAGAATTAAAATAAAAACTTAAATGAACAAAAATAAAAATACAGGATAAAATAACACTGTTAGAGATTATAAGGAGTTCCTAAAAATCTTTTATTAGTGAAATTCATTAAAATGAAAATACTCCAAAGTTAATGTTAAATGAAATAAGAGGTTAAAAACTGAAACAGAATATGAATATTGCAGAGAGATGAAAGATAGCATTTTGAGGTGACTGTTATTATTCTCTTTATTTTTTCAAGATTTTCCAGGTTTTTTTAATGATATGTATAAATCACTTCTATCACCTAAAACTTTAATTAAATTATTGTAACAATAACTTGGAATTAATTTTATTGGTTAATTTTTCTTCATTCTCTGAATTTATTCTGGGTACATATTGATGAGCACTCAGGTTCAATGTACTCTTGTACATTGTTAAGTGTAGAATTTATTTGTTCTCTCATCTTATATGGAAGGCAACAATACAAACTTACTATAATATAACACCACCACCAGTTTCTTTGTATATTATGGCTTGTGTAAATTAAATGAAATTAATTAAATACTAATTATTAAATATTTTATGTTGTCACCAGTGGGGAATTCAATGAGCAATAGAAAGGATGCATTTGCAATTATGTGTCTTTGTATATACATGATTATAAATAAATATTTCCAAGGCATTAAGATGACTCAACTTTCAGTACTTTACTATAACACTGTCCAGTCAGTATAATTATTTTTTAAAATTGGTTTTTAAAAAATTTTAATTAATTGTAATAGCTTCAAAAATGGTATATTATGGAAGTGTCCTCAAAAACTTAAAAACAGAATGACTATGACCTAGCAATGGCACTATTAGGTATTAAAGAATACAAAAATACTAGTTCCAAAATACACATGCACCCTGATGTTTATAGCAGCATTATCTACAACAGCCAAATTATGGAAGCAGTCCAAGTGTCCATCAACTGATAATGGAAAAAGAAGATGTGGGGGATCCCTGGTGGCTCAGCGGTTTAGCACCTGCCTTTGGCCCAGGGCATGGTCCTGGAGCCCTGGGATCAAGTCCCACATTGGGCTCCCTGCATGGAGCCTGCTTCTCCCTCTGCCTGTGTCTCTGCCTCTCGCTCTCTCTGTGTCTCTCATGAATAAATAAATAAAAATCTTAAATAAAAGATATATATAGATATATAGATATAGATACATAGTGTGTGTATGTATATACATACATATATATATATATGTATATATTAGAATCATATGGTTCTTGTTTTTTCTCTTGATGATCTCATCAATCACATTGATTGCTTTACGAGTGTTTAACCAGCCTTGCCTCTCAGGGATAAATCCCACTTGGTCATACTGAATAATCTTCTTAATGTACTGTTGGATCCTATTGGCTGGTATCTCGTTGAGAATGTTTGCATCTGTGTTCCTCAGGGATACTGGTCTCTAATTCTCCTTTTTGGTGGGGTCTTTTTCTGGTTTTGGGATTAAGGTGATGCTGGCCTCATAGAATGTGTTCGGAAGTACTTTATCTCTTTCTATCTTTCAGAACAGCTTTAGTAGAATAGGTATGGTTTCTTCTTTAATCGTTTGATAGAATTCCCCTGGGAAGCCATCTGGCCCTGGACTTTTGTGTCTTGAGAGGTTTTTGATGACTGCTTCAATTTCCTCTCTGGTTATCGGCCTGTTCAGGTTTTCTATTTCTTCCTGTTCCAGTTTTGGTAGTTTGTGGTTCTCCAGAAATCTGTCCATTTCTTCTAGATTGCCTAATTTATTGGCGTAGAACTGCTCATACTAAGTTTTAAAAATCGTTTGTATTTCCTTGGTGTTGGTGCTGATCTCTCCTTTCTCATTCATGATTTTATTAATTTGAGTCTTTTCTGTCTTCTTTTTAATAAGGCTGGCTAACACTTTATCTATCTTATTAATTCTTTCGAAGAACCAACTCCTGCTTTTGTGGATCTGTTCCACAGTTCTTCTGGTCTCCATTTCATTGAGTTCTGCTCGAATCCTTATTAACTCTCTTCTGCTGGGTGTAGGATCTATTTGCTGTTTTGTCTCCAGCTCCTTTAGGTGCGAGGTTAGCTTTCGTATTGGGCTTCTCTCCAGTTTTTGGATGGATGCTTGTGTTGCAATGTATTTCCCCCTCAGGACTGCTTTTGCTGCATCCCAAAGATTTTGAACGGTTGCATCTTCATTCTGATTAGTTTCCATGAATCTTTTTAATTCTTCCCTGATTTTCTGGTTGACCCTTTCATCTTTTACAGGATGGTCCTTAACCCCGACATGTTTGAAATCCTTTCAAACTTCTTGTGATATAGTTCTAGTTTCAAAGCATTATGGTCTGAAACTATGCAGGGGACGATCCCAATCTTTTCATACTGGTTAAGGCCTGTTGTGTGACCCAGTATGTGGTCTATTCTGGAGAAAGCTCCAAGTGCACTTGAGAAGAATGTGTATTCAGTTGCATTTGGATGTAAAGTTCTGTAGATATCTGTGAAATCCATCTGGTCCAGTGTAGCATTTAAAGCTCTTGCTTCCTGGGAGATGTTGTGCTTAGAAGACCTGTCGATTGTAGAAAGTGCTATATTCCAGTCACCAAGCATAAGTGTATTATTATCTAAGTATGTCTTAACTTTGGTTATTAATTGATTGATATACTTGCTGGCTCCCACATTCGGGGCATAAATATTCATGATTTTTAGGTCCTCTTGTTGGATCGATCCTTTTAGTATGATATAGTGTCCCTCTTCATCTCTCACTACAGTCTTTGGGACACACTTTAATTTCTCTGATATAAGGATGGCTACCCCTGTTTTCTTTTGAGGACCATTCAAATGGTCCATGGTTCTCCAACCTTTTATTTTCAGGTTGTAGGTGTCATTATGTCTAAAATGAGTCTCTTGGAGACAGCAAATAGATGGGTCTTGCTTTCTTATCCAGTCTGAAACCCTGCGCCTTTTGATGGGGTCATTAAGCCCATTCACGTTCAGAGTTACTATTGAAAGATATGGATTTAGTGTCATCATGATGCCTCTTCAGTCCCTATTTTTGTGGATTGTTCACTTGGACCTCCTCATTCTTTTACAGGGTCCCCCTTAATATTTCTGGCAGAGCCGGTTTGGTGGTCACATATTTTTTTCAGTTTCTGCCTATCTTGGAAGCTCTTTATCTCTCCTTCTATTCTGAATGAGCGCCTTGCTGGATAAAGTATTCTTGGCTGCGGGTTCTTCTCATTTAGGACCCTGACTACATCCTGCTGGCACTTTCTCGCCTGCCAGGTCTCTGTGGAGAGGTCTGCTGTTAATCTAATACTTCTCCCCATATAAGTTAGGGATCTCTTGTCTCTTGCTGCTTTAAGGATCTTCTCTTTATCTTTGGAATTTGCAAGTTTCACTATTAAATGTTGAGGTGTTGAACAGTTTTTGTTGATTTTAGAGGTGGGGGGAAATATCTCTATCTCCTGGATCTGAATGCCTGTTTCCCTCCCCAGGTTAGGGAAGTTCTCAGCTATGATTTGTTCAAATGCACTTTCTGATCCTCTGTCCCTTTTGGCGCCCTCAGGTACCCCAATTAAACGTAGATTTTTCCTTCTGAGGCTGTCATTTATTTCCCTTAACCTTTCCTCATGGTCTTTTAATTGTTTTTCTCTTTTTTCCTCAGTTTCCATCCTTGCCATCAACTTGTCTTCTATGTCAGTCACTTGTTCTTCTACCTCATTAACCCTCATCATTATTACTTCCAGTTTGGATTGCATCTCATTTAATTGATTTTTAATTTTGGCCTGATTAGATCTAAATTCTGCAGTCATGAAGTCTCTTGAATCCTTTATGCTTTTTTCCAGAGCCACTAGAAGCTTTATAATTGTGCTTCTGAATTGGCTTTCTGACATTGAATTGTAATCCAAATTCTGTAACTCTGTGGGAGAGGACTGTTTCTGATTCTTTTGTGGTGAGTTCTTCTTTCTAGCCATTTTGCTCAGTGCGAGTGGCTAAAAACAAGTTGTACGTGTTAGAAGCACAAACTCTTCTCTCTGTAGCATTCCAACTGTTCTGTCTTTGAATCTCAGACCAAATTTGTAGGTTTTCAGGATGATTTGAAAGTTATCTAGTTAAGTTGGTGGGGAGAGGTGACTTGGGGACCTTATCCTTCCACCATTTTGTCCCGCCCCCCCTCCGAATTTGGCTTTTATGCCAAGTGTATTAAGAAGGCAATAAATTTATGGAACTACAGGGTTGGTGTGCTATGATGTGTAATGGTTATTTCGGAATGCAAATGCAGAAGCAGGGAGGTCAGTTAGCAGTTTCTTACATAGTTGAGGTGAGAACAGATGGTAGCTTGGAATTGGGTGATAATCAGTGAAGATAAAATGGGTATTAGAATCTATAGGATATTCTGTTCATTTGTGCCTAACTATGTGTGGATGTATATTTATAGGGTTGTTTTTGTTTTGTTTTGTTTTGTTTTGTTTTGTTTTTGTAATTTAGAGTATGTTGAGATCCAATGAATGATAATAATAGGTTTTGGCCACGTGAAGGACAGAATCCTAAACAACTATCCATTAAACTATTTTTCTTCCTACATAGATTGAAAATTTCTAGGATTACTATGGGCATTGTGGCCTCTATGGAATGCACTTAATGGAATGATCGTGAGACTTCTCTTTTGTTGCAACTGATTAACAGTTAAAATCAGGCTTTTGTCTCACCTGCTCTATAAGTCCTAGACATTCTGAGAGAGAATTGTACTCACACTCCTGCACTTAGATCTACAATAAGGCCAGGGCTAGATAGACAGCTGACTGGAGCAACATTCTATATAGGCTTTTCAAACACCACTGAAATAACTCTGAAATATGTTTCCAAGGCAATTCAGATTTCCACAAGAAATTCTTTAGATGACAAAACATAAATTGGCCCTTTCCATCAAAGTAGGTAAATTCCTCAAATGGGAAAAATTTTTAAAAAGACAAAGAATCCCTCATTCAAATATAGACATGTAGGTTATACTATTTTTCTTTTCTTTTCTTTCTTGAATTTGAATGGAAGATCCCACTGAGTGATCAACAAAACTTCCATCAACTAATCCATCAGTTGGAGTTGATTAAAATACAGAAGACAATAATGCATGACATAATACTGTTAACTGTGAATGAGGGATTTGTTTAGTTAAATATAAAGTCATTTTGGTATGCTTCATAGCCACATTTTTGAAACTACACGATAAATACGGTTAACAAATATTAGTTAATCATAAATATACATTTTCTAATAGAGTATCAATCATCTCTCTTCCCTGAAAGAAGATGTGAGATATATATATACACACACACACACACACACACAATGGAATATTATTCAGCCATAAAAAGAATGAAATCTTGCCACTTGCAATGACATGGATGGAGCTACAGAGTAAAAGGCTATGCAAAACAAGTCAGCAAAAGACAAAAACCATATGATTCCATTCATATATGGAATTAACACAAACAAACAAATGAGCAAAGGGAAAAAGAGATAAAGAGGCAAATCAAGAAACAAACTCTTAACTATAGAGTATAAACTGATGGTTATCAGAGGGAAGGTGGGTAGGGGATGGGAGAGACAGGGGATGGGGATTAAGGAGGACACTTGTGATGAGTACCAGGCCATGTAGGGAAATGTCAAATGGCTACATTGCATACCTGAAATGAATATAACACTGTATGTTAAATAACTGGAATTAAAAGAAAAACAACTAAATAAATGTAAGAATTTCAACCTGAAGGACTGTGATGTTCCAGTCACCATGATTACCTAACTAGAGTGACAACCTACATGAGATAACAAACCACATAGGGTAACCAAATCTCACTGAAATAATTCAGAGGAACAGCCAAATCTCTAGATCTGACCCTGCTTATTTACCCGTGACTCACTGATACCTCTGAGTTACCTACAGATTTCCATGCAACTATGATGAATCTACCCCTTCCCCATCCTTCATTCTGAAAATTCCATTTTAAAATGAATTTTATCTGAACCCTCATTTACTCTTTAAGTAGTTCTGAATTCCTCATCCTGCTGCCCTTATTTGTAAGTGGGCATGGTTTCTAGATTTATTAAGTGCTACTGTTCATGTGCATCATTGTAAGCCAGGCTAGTGTTGGCCTCAATCCACATGAAATCCCTGGGAAAGAAGAAGGGCATTAAAATACTTTAGACTCATTGTTGCCTTCATTGCTCACAAATTCTCATTGCCTATGTAATTAATGTATCCTACCCCAGGTATTGCAGGGGTACTAGTTCTGTAATTAATTAGATTTCAAATTCATTAAAGGCAAAAAAAAAAAAAAAGTCCTGTTTTTTTTTAATCCCCAATGTATATAAACAAAGTGCCATGCACATGGTTGCTGTTAAAAAAAAAATAGCGGGTGATGAAAAAGAATTACAATTAGATATTTATATGCCTGTCTCTTTCACTAGCTTAGGTAAGATCTGTGTTGGATTAAGTCTTATGTGCTCTCTACTCCTTTCCCAGATCTTGCAGCTAGTAAAAAATACATGTTTACTAAATATAATTATATACCACATTTTAAACCCAAACATTATCTAATAAACTATAGTTAGTAATGTATATAAAGCTTACAATCTTACAATTTGGTTATTTGTCATTTCTGTATTTTCAGCTGTCTTTGTTTTACTGGTACTGTTTGATTTTTAAGTTACTTGAGAAAGGGTTAAAATCTTTAACTTCATGTGTAAGTTTTCAAAGCAATTAAAGGCCTAGTCTACAGTGATACTACTCAATGTGTAATTGATCAGTTAACTGCCTTTCTCTATAAATGTTGGTCAAACTATGTATGTTTCACAACAGTATGGGGCATACCAACCAGCCCAAGAAATTTGAGCTCTTCCTGAAAGAATAATGCATGATTTTATGGATTTTTTAAATATCTTTTTATAATTTGGGTATCTGTTTAACAACCTTACATTTCTCTGTTTACTTAAACACTTAGAAGAAAATAGAAGATTTATAAATTTAAAAAATTTCTGAGAAACAAATCATTAAATCATATTAAGAAAAGTTTAAAAAGTATAATATATCTGATTCTACCAAGTTTCCCACCAATATTTCTCAGAATGATAGTTTCACTATTCTCCCTAATTGTAAGGAGAACATTCTGTTTCCTAACTTTATCACACTTAATTCTTAGAGAATGCTATTTGCAGAAGAATATAAAAGTAAGTAAAATTAAATTAAAAAGCAACAAAAAATTACATTGGTTAGTTATCATTTTTTAAAGTATGGTAATTTTAAGATGATACTCAGAACATTTCAGTCATAGGAAGTTAGTTCACCAGTCTCCAAGATTAGATGCTACCCAACTAGGCAAATACTATCCTGGATCATTGTGGCCTTACTTGTTAACATTTAGTTGTTTTCCTCATGACCAAAAGGATTCCAATATAGCAGATCACATGGCAGTACAATAGGTGACTCATCCCTTATTCCTATTTAATACGATGAATGCATAACACAAGTTGGCTAAAAAGTTATGTATTTCGTATAATATAATGGAATATAATAGTATCAGAATTACACCTGAGCCCTCAAATTTGACCCTTTTTATCTGCCTCCAATCCAATGCTTGCATTTCAAGAGGATCCTTATCTTTTTTTGTCTGACTTCTATTAGTAGCCTACTAATAAGATGCCAGTGTTTGTAAACCAATCATCTCAATTGCTTCCACATCTACTTCCAAAAAGATCTTTCTAAGCCAAAGTTATTCTCTTCCAGTGCCTAACACCTATCAATATTCTTATACTACTTTCCTTAATACTAATCCCATTTAATATAGATGTCTCTGCTTTGATACAGTTTAGGCCACTGTGCATATTTCTATTATTTTACTGATAAGATCTAAATTATAGACAAGAATATTCCAACAAATGAAGATGTTCATTTTCTGGAAATACATACCATTTCAAAATAAAATAGTCAACAATGAAACCAAACAGAAAACACAATGCTGACAATGACATAAGTTTCTAATATACCTGATTTACTTTTATGAGTAGAGTAATTTTAGGAACTCTAATATAATTTGACTAGAAATAAGAGTAACTTCACTCAAAATTCTGGAGAAGTTAAGAGATATTCCAAAAATGTATATTCATTTCCCAACTGTTTGATGTATCAAACAAAATCACATGCTCTTTTAAAAATTATTTTAGGGCATCCTGGGTGGCTCAGCAGTTTCGTGCCACCTTCAGCCCAGGTGTGGTCCTGGAGACCAGGGATTGAGTCCCACATCAGGCTTTCCTGCATGGAATGGAGCCTGCTTCTCCCTCTGCCTGCGTCTGTGCCTCTCTCTCTCTCTCTCTCTCTCTCTCTGTTTCTCATGAATAAATAAATAAAATCTTTAAAAAATTATTTTAGAAGTAAGTTTACAGTATTATCTAATAAATCCATATTTGAGAGGAAGTACTACACTGTGACTTTCTGGAAAATTCATAGGCAAGTTTATAGGGTACCATAAAATATTATTCCTTTCATCTTATCAGTTGTTTCAACTGGCATATCAACTCGTTATTATCTCCTGATGGATTAATCTATGTAGTCATATACAAGCAGGAACCAGATTATAATTGTTACTTATAATTTATTAATATTTGATATTTTGCTACTTTTGTATTGCTATTATGAGGTTAGAGTTGAAAGTTTGAGTGACTTTTTTATGTTTTACCTGGAATGAATGACTCTTAATTCAGTTAATAAGTGTTTGAGACACTAGACCAATTAAAGAAAACTAGTCACGTTTGATAAGTAGTGATTGATCAAATCAGTTCACCTTTTTTTTTGTTATTGATGTTACAGAAAATATAATCAAGCATGCACAGATTTGTGTTTTCTCAATTAATCATTCAAGTACTCCATGACTTTTACCTACATTTTTATGATATTCATTCCTACATTCATGAAGAGCAAGAAAAGCAAATCAATACTTTTAAATTTTTAAGTGATGATTAATTTTATGTGTCTACTCGACATTATGTGCCCAGACATTTGGTCAAACATTATTCTTGGTGTGTCTCTTGAGAATGTTTCTGGATTAGATTAATATTTGAATTGGTAGATTGAGTAAAACAGATTACCCTGCCTAATGTGAGTGGGTCTCATAATGAGTTGAAGGTCTGTATAAAACAAAAGGGATATGAGAAAATTTCTATTGCCTGACTGCTTTTGCTCTGGGACATTGATTTTTTTCATCCTGCCTTTAGGTTTTCATTGAAACATTTGTTCTTCCTGGGTCTTAGCCTGCTGACTTTCATATTGGAACTATATCACTGACTCTCCTAGGTCTCTACCTTGCTGACTGCAGATCTTCAAATCTCAACCTCTATAAATTGTTTGAGCCAATTCCTTATAATAAGTCTCTTTCTATAATATATAAACAGAACCTATTGGTTCTGTTTCTCTGGAGAACCCTAGTACATTCTACATTCTAATATAAATGGAATTCCTTAAACTATGTCTGGAATGCACTTAAGTGATGAAACTTAACATCATGTAAATTGACTTTTATTCGTTTCCTACATTTGTTCTTCATTGCATCATATGTTTATTTATTGTTAATTAATAAGCCAGTACTATGTGCTAGTTATTGTCTAGAGCAAATGAGATGGTGTATTGAACAAAGTAGACAAAATCCCTGTTTTCATGCAGCCAGCAAGTTAAACAATAAATAACAAACACACAATATAAGTAAATTACTAGTACACTGTAAGAGGCTTTAAAAAAAGAAATGGAGAAAAAGAAAAAATATAGGATTACTGAGAGATTACTGTTTAGTACTGGGGCATGCATAGTTAGTAATTTCACAGAATGGCTAGAATGGTCTTTTATAAGAAGGGAACTTTGGAACAAATTTTGAAGGAAATGAGAAAGAGGTAATCACACAAATCTTGGGGAAGAGCCTGTTCAAAGGTTCTAAGGTGAAATATGCCTAATGTATTTGAGAAAGGACAAGGAAGCCAGTGCACCTGGGGCTGAATGATCGAAGTTGGAGGTGAAATATGAGACCAGAACAGTAACAAGGTGAAGAGATCTCAGGAGCCTTATTGACCAAAGGCAGGACAATGGCTTTTCACAGAATAAAGAGGAAATTATTTTCAAGGCTTAAGGTGCTTGGATGGTATATCTAATGACTATTTTAAGAAAAACACTCTAACATCTTGAGAATGGACTGGAGGAAAGAAAGGACAGAGCAGTTAACGTAGATAAATGTTACTACAGAAATTTGGGGAAGGGATGATGTCAAGTCAGGATAATGACAGTTGATGTAGTGAGAAATGGTTGGATTCTGGGGCATAACAAAAGATAATTCATGGCAGGTAGAAAGTGATCTGTGACAGGAATTCCAGAGGCCTCTACCAAATCATTGGCTTGAACCACCGGAACTAGTTATCATCAACCAACATAGTAAGAAAGTGAGTAAAGCAGATAAAAGAAGAAGAATGGGAGTTCAAGTAGGGATTTTTGTTTGTTTTTTGATTTGTTATTATTTTTTTTTTGTATTTTTTTTTATTGGAGTTCGATTTGTTACATATAATGTAACACCCAGTGCTCATCCCGTCAAGTGCCCCCCTCAGTGCCCGTCACCTAGTCACCCCCACCCCCTGCCCACCTCCCCTTCCACCACCCCTTGTTTGTTTCTCAGAGTTAGGAGTCTCTCATGTTCTGTCACCCTCACTGACATTTCCCATTCATTTTCTCTCCTTTCCCCTTTATTCCCTTTCACTATTTTTTATATTCCCCAAATGAATGAGACCATATAATGTTTGTCCTTCTCCAATTGCCTTACTTCACTCAGCATAATATCCTCCAGTTCCATCCATGTTGAAGCGAATGGTGGGTATTCGTTGTTTCTGATGGCTGAGTAATATTCCATTGTGTATATAGACCACATCTTCTTTATCCATTCATCGTTCGATGGACTAGGAGGCTCCTTCCACAGTTTGGCTATTGTGGACATTGCTGCTTATAAACATTGGGGTGCAGGTGTTCCGCATTTCACTGCATCTTTATCTTTGGGGTAAATCCCCAGTAGTGCAATTGCTGGGTCGTAGGGCAGGTCTATTTTTAACTCTTTGAGGAACCTCCACACAGTTTTCCAGAGTGACTGCACCAGTTCACATTCCCACCAACAGTGCAAGAGGGTTCCCCTTTCTCCACATCCTCTCCAACATTTTTTTTTTAAAGATTTTATATATTCATTCATGAGAGACAGAGAGAGGCAGAGACACAGGCAGAGGGAGAAGCAAGCTCCATGCAGGGAGCCTGATGTGGGACTCAATCCTGGGACTCCAGGATCATGCCCTGGGCCGAAGGCAGGCGCTAAACCACTGAGCCACCCAGGGATCCCTAAACAAGAGATTTTGGTTGCAAACGTTAGACTCAGATACTATAGAAAAGTTGTAAGAGACCTGAAAAACATCTTTCAGGTCTCTTACAACTTTTCTATAGTATCTGAGTCTAACGTTTGATTTGTTATTAGACAACCATGGGGAGATGTCAAGAATGTAGCTGCATACACGGGCCTAGAATTTGGGAAACCTATGTGACTGAGTTATATATTGGGAGTTGTCATCCTATATATTATACTAAAAGCCTAAACCTAGACAGATTACTAAGAGAATCAGTGCAGACAGAGAA
This sequence comes from Vulpes lagopus, assembly GCF_018345385.1. Lineage (NCBI taxonomy): Eukaryota > Metazoa > Chordata > Mammalia > Carnivora > Canidae > Vulpes > Vulpes lagopus. The sequence goes on from NC_054827.1 coordinate 8,448,888, forward strand.
CAGAAGCGTATGTAGAAATAAGCCTTGGGAATGAAAGAAAAATGGAAAACACCAACTGGTAAAATACCAGGGGAAATCAAGAAAATCTGGATATTGAAAAGTCAGTGAGCAAAGTGTTTTGAGGAGAAGAGTGACAGACACATGGTCAAATGCTACCAGTAGGATGAGAACCAAAAGCTGACCATTCTATTCAGCAATGTGGAGATCACTGGCAACCTTTACAAGATTGTTTTAGAAGAATAATGAGATTAAAGTCTAAGCGAAGTACATTTAAGTGCCATGTATATATTTCCATCACCTCTTTTATTAAGTTGGGATGGCAACAAAAGATTTTAAAAGAGAAATTAAAGATTAACCAGTTGCTGACATAAACTTCTTGTATTTTTAGCAACATAAAAAATAATATAGATATATTTCTTTTTCAAACACACTTTGTAATATTTTTAAATAAAAATAAAAAATGCTGAAACACATTTTCTATTATGGATTTTGCATTTGCACTACGTGATAAAGAGTATAAGCCTCACCTCCTATTAAAGAGGCCCCTTATAAACCTATAAGGTCCTTAAATACATGGCATTAATTCTATTCCCATACATGTTCCAAAACAGTATGCCCAGGCTTCAACAAATTATTATTGAATGCAGTGATAATCAATGCAGTAAATTCAATATCCTCCATTATTACATCAACCTGATTACTTTGTTCAGGTTGTTAGTAGGAACTGTGTGAAAACAGGATAAAGACAGACACAAAAACATGAGAGAAAATGATAGGGATACTCCTGAATATGATCAAAAATATTGCAGCAACACAGTTGTTACAAAACAAAACAAAAAATAATAATTTGATTTAAATGTAGTAATTATTACTACATGAACTTATGTATAAAAATAGCTAAATCTTATCATGCACTATATATCTTGTCCCATCCCAGTATATGAGCTACAAATATTAAGTAATAGTTCTCTACCTTAATTATATAAAAAGAAAAAAAAATTATATAAAAAGATAAAATGCTTTTAATGTTCTTCAATACTGCATAACACAGTTCATAAAAATCAAACAAATAAAACTATTCTTTAGGATGATGATCATATACTTTAATTCTCACTATAAATATTGAAATGCAGAATTAAGCACTGATATGTTGAAGCAAATCAATTCAGACAGGCAAACACCACTTAAGCAGACAGTTTTTCTAAATAATGTTTTATACATCCAATAAAATTATGCTTATTGCATAGTCCACAACTAACTGACCTTTTTACAAGTTCCTGAGAGAAAGTTGAATGTATCAAATGCACTATATTTTAAACTCAAAACATTAGTTTGTGACTTAAAAAAAGTACTGTTTTATTTTATCTAAGTATATGTTTCCTGGTTTCATAAATATGTTTTTTTTAACAACACTGTTAAAGCATTACTTCATTAGGAACATATGTATATTTTAATAGTGTCATCAGAATTTTGGACTTGTTATAATTTATTTGACATTTAAAAATAGTATCCTTCCTATATTAATTTTCCTGAGATGACTTTATTCAGATATATTAATTAGAGAAAACATTTCTAAAATTATAAATGTACCATTTTAAAGTATTTTATTGTATACTTAATCAAAAGCATACCTTTTATGTTTCTCCCTGAAAATCTCCATCTTTCTTTCTTTGCTTCACTGAATACCCTACAGCTTCCCAATGGGAAAGTAAATAAAGCCTCTAATAATGAATAGTTTCCCAAGGTGCATCTTCTCTTGATTTGGAATACTTTTAATGAAGGCAAGAATAATCAGTCTCCACTGTGTTCATCAAAACTTTGGAACTTTTCACTACATTTTTTTTTCCTTTTAAATATATAAATGATTGCATAGGGTTCCTGTTCAAATTGGTAAAGTTTCTTTTAACTATTTGAATGATATGTTTTGACAGAGTCTCAGAAGCCTTAATTTACAGGTAGGTTATGATCAATAATGGTTAAGATTATGATGAGTGAAGGTTTACTGATTTCCTTCTTGCTTGTCACCCAGGGCTCTGTGAGTGGTTTCTTGTTTCTATCAACACTTGCCTAGTAAGAACGTGTTTTAACTCCTTTCTGTCCTTGTCTAATTTTTTAAAAGAGGGATACAATATTGGCTGTGTATGGAATTCTCTTTATTTTTAATTGCATTCATTAAGATGTGCTTTATTCACTTTATAAGGTAATTTAGACAGAGGGCAGCAAATTTGGGAAAAAAGTATCTCAGTCATATATACCGACACCAATATTTAAATAAATACAGTGGTATTTTAGGTAACTCATAAAACCAAACTGGATGACCTGAATACTTAAACCCTTAAATTGTAATGAAATTGGAATTACATTATAGTTAAGAAGAAAATGTCTACTAAAATGGGAAGAAAAAATAAACAATATCATTTTTTTAAAAGATTTTATTTATTTATTTATTCATGAGAAACAGAGAGACAGAGAGGTAGAGACACAGGCAGAGGGAGAAGCAGGCTCCATGCAGGGAGCCCGACGTGGGACTCGATCCTGGGTCTCCAGGATCACGCCCTGGACCAAAGGCAGATGCTTAACCACTGAGCCTCCCAGGCATCCTAAAATATCATTTCTATTAATTGATTTCCTTAATTAATCTATCCTAAAATACTTGGAACACAGCTTCTTTCTTGTGAACATGAATTCTCTGGGTTACATGACTTCATTTTGATTTGGGTTAATATATGAATATCTGATATAATTTTCTACAGAAATAATCAAATTACTGAAGATGATTAAATGAGCATCTTCACAAAGATATTTGCTTATTCTTCTAGGTGTATGCTCATTAATTTCTCTAATTTGCATATTAATATTTTCACTTAGAGTGAACCAAAGATAAGTGTAGATTTAATAAATATTTTATCTTTTGTCTTAAAGTAGGTTTCCTCTTCACCTGTTTTTAGTTTCAGGGTTTATTTTCTTAATGGTTCCCTCCAAATAATGGCAAAAAATATCTATACCAATACCAGCCAAATAATTAACATTGTATGGGACATTATATTAGTAGAATTAATTTTCTTTTTTTCTTTGTAGGTTTTTTTTGTGTGTGTGTGTAGTTACTAGAAATTTTTAAATGACATGTATGGCTCATATGTGTAGTTCTCGTTATATTACTAATGAATACATTGCTTTGAAGCATTGTTTACAATAAATGGCATTATTAATGCTAACAACACTGAATGGAAAATCATAATGGAGCAATACAATTACACACATCCAATAAAAATACCTGTCAGCCTTTTAAGTTTCTTGTAAATGATAAGATCTCCTGAGGTTCCCTTTTCATATTCCCTGGAACCCGGGGGAGCCACACTCATTATATCTGTCATGTGCAGTGACAAGTATAGTTACACCTGCAAAATGATCTTCTTTTATATCTCTATTTCCATGTTCTCAGAATGAAGAATATATCACCTTTCATCTGGAAATTTGCCATTATTTTGCCTCAGGCCAAAAGCTTTATTTTATTTAACTTTTTAAAAAGTTATCATGCATGGCAATGGTACACGTTTTTCCCCTTTGCCAAATATTCTGAATAAGACTACTTTATTAACTCAATTGAAATATAAAGTATTTCAAATGGACAATATGTTTTTCACAATAATAGCCATGATGTTCATCTGCCAGTGACTTATGATAAGCTCAGAAATATGTCAATTATTCGAAATCTAAAAAGCATGCTGTGATTTTGCATCAGAAATCTTAAAAAGTTAATCAGGTACTCATTTTTACTTAAGATGATAGAGATAGATCACTATTTGACATAAATCACTGTTTTTGTGCTTCTGTCCATAACTGAGTAGCAGCTATGAGAAGCCAAGCCTACAAACTATGCTTCAAGGAAGCACTTATGGAAATTATTCTTCACCTTCCCTTTGTCTCTTTGAAGCATGTCTAAGTGAAGTCTAGAAATCTTACCTCTTTTCTTGCATAATGGGAAGCTCCTAATAAGTACTGGCTTGAGAAATCCACAACAATCTTTTTTTCTTCTTTTAAGATGATATAGGGGTTGGAGTTCTCTGAGTTATTCAATTCTTACTCTGATGAGAATGGACAGAGGCTCAGAAATCTCAGTAGCATTTTCTTATGGTGTTTAGGGTATCACACATAGGCAAAGATGTAACTTCGGTAAGACATTTTAAAAATCACTTAAGGGGGATCCCTGGGTGGCGCAGCGGTTTGGCGCCTGCCTTTGGCCCAGGGCGCGATCCTGGAGACCCGGGATCGAATCCCACATCGGGCTCCCGGTGCATGGAGCCTGCTTCTCCCTCTGCCTGTGTCTCTGCCTCTCTCTCTCTCTCTGTGACTATCATAAATAAATAAAAGTTAAAAAAAATTAAGAAAAAATCACTTAAGGATTATGACATTAACCATATACAGGTTCCTTGTACAGGCATTTACGTAGCCTATCTAATGAGTGTTTATTATAGGCTTTCCCTGGGAAATACAAAGGTGAAAAACTAATAGTCACTTTCTAGTTCTAAAAGCATGGGATCTAGCAGACATTATATAAGACTTTCCCAATCAAAAGTATTAAATGATTGATAAAATGCAATTCAAGAAAAACCCTTTAAAAATCCATAATTCTGCTGACAAAATACAAATGAACTCCAAGGACTAAAACTAAGAGAAAATATACCACACTTAGAGACAGTATCAAGGCTAATATTTGCCTTCAGGGTTTCTGTCCTTTCAGTAGGAAAGAATTCTATGCTGAACACAATTTTTTTGTTTTGTTTTTAGGTTGTTGTTTTTTTCTTCCCGTTTTATCATAATGATGGTAGACTATATTTGAAGAGCAAAATGTTGTCATTTTTAAAGTTGCACTTTTCAATAAGAACATCGTAATATCAAAAAGTCCCTACCAATGTAATAATCAGCCAGACATAGGGTTTCTTTAAGTATTCTTTTTGACTTTAAGAAGTTTAAAAATACTTAGCAGCATTAATATAGCAACTTATGAATTCTGGCTCCATGTGGATTACGTCTCTGAGCCTTCTAAGATATAATTTAAAATCGGCTGAGGCTCAGATGATACAGGGTCCTTATGTCAATCGACCCTGAACAGATGGTGATACTTAGAATTACATAAACATGATGTATGGACACTCTTGAATTCATATGTGTGAGCAGAGCTAAGGGAATGAGTGGGGTTAAATGACACAGTGAGACTAGTAACACCAAGCTGTTGCCACCTCTAGGGCTGAAGTATTAAATAATAAAATAATGTACACAGAGAAAAGGGGCCTCCGAGCGAGACCTCAGTCTTGGGGTTATGCTACTACAGAGCCAAGGTCCTGAAGATGGGAGGGAGCAGGAAGACAGAGCTGACCTCTTCCATCTCCAGTCCTCCAATTTCTTGCTATAAACTCTTGCTATTAACTGAACTCATTCTGAAGATCATAAATAGACTTTCTAAAATTTTATGGCTCTCTTTATTAGCAGAGGGATGACTGAATGATGCAAATGCATTGTTATATTTTGACCCTTCATTGATGCAAATGGGAATATTATAAATACTATTTATGTTCTTTGTTTTAAGATGGATAAGATCATTTAATACTAGAGATCATGCTTTCTCCCCTTTAGTCAATTATAACCTTTGTGTATGGACGTGCAGTTCTTAGAAGCACTGAGGATCAAGGACAGAAACAGAGGAGCATTTTTCTGCGCAAACATTGTGTTACACTAAGCGAAGTGAGGACTTTGTTTTCTCTTATGTAAAACCCAAACCATAAAATTAGAAAGCCAAGAAAACAAATGTCCTATGCCAAACAGAACGATGCATTTCTTATTGTCTCTGATTATATATTAGATAAAGAATTTGTGGTGTTTCATCAGCAAAAATGTATGCTGGAATGTATTAAAAAATTTACAAGGCACAGTAGGTATAATGAGGTTATAAAAATGAGTAAAATGTGGTCCCTTTTCTCAAGAATTTTATGATAGGGAATAACACACATTCAATAATGTTAAGACATGATTTGTAAATGCTGAAAGAGATATAATCACAGTATTGGTAAAAGCACATAGGAAGGTAATTTATTTTTGAATGGAGGTACCCACAGAGGCTGGGGACGGGAGCCAGGGGTAGATCTTGGGTAGAGAGTGGAGAGCTAGGGAGATGGATTATTACATGGTGAGAGAATGGATGGAAAAAATAATCCAGGGGCAGAGGCAAGTAACTCAGAATATGTACATGAATTTTAATGTTTTATTCAAGATATGGGGTACTTTTCTCCAGATAGAGGAGACAAAGCCAAAAATAGAAGTTGCAGTCATATTTTAATGGATTTGAAGACTATATTTATAAGTTTACTATGAATAATGAAATTATATAAGGGTCGAGAAAGGTCACAATGATATCAGAATGGTCAATTTATTAGAGCTTCTAATCTTAGATTATTCTTAAATTATTTTAATCTATACACTATATTTTAATGAAAAGCGAGAGAAGTATAAGATAAAGAAGCTAGAAATGCTTGAATAGGAAAATACTAGATACATAAATATGATTGAAGCTAGAAATGCTTGAATAGGAAAATACTAGATACATAAATATGATTTAATCATTTGTAAGAATATATATATACAAAAATGCCTGCACTAAATCTTCATTATATAAAACTTCATTACTAGAAGTTGAAATAATTTTTTAAAACAATGGAATTATTCCAGAATGTGGAAAGAGCCCCCTTATGTGCTTTGATAGATGTAATGCAATTATTAAGCCAAGTGTCATTATTCATAAACTTGGAAACTGGAAATTAACAAGTATGTGATTTACAAAGGAAAAAAAAAGGCTCACAAACACTTTAAAATAATCATAAAGTGAACATTAGCACAGATAATGGTCAGGTTAATAAAAATAACTGAATTGGTATTTTAATGCGATTGCTTTCCAGACTTAAATGTGTACAGAGAGATTTTTTTAAAATATAGGTCGTGATTCAGTAGTCTGGGGCAGAGGCTGAGATGCTTCCAGTGACTCTACAAATGAAGCTGATGTTGCCAATAGAAGTATGACTCTGGATACCAAGTCCCGAGACAACCTCCTTTGACCTTCTAGTATTTAATAACCTTTCCTCTTACCCACCATCATTAACCATATTGTTGACCTTCATTATCTTTACATCTTAACACCTAAACCTATCTCCCCCAAACTGTGTATGTGCATACAGATTATATTTTATATGTACAAGCTTTTAAAGTTATATACATGACCTACAAGATTTTTTGAAAAATACTTTATCTATTTATTTGAGAGAGCAATAAAGAGCAAGAAGGGTGAGGAGGGGTCAAGGGAGGGGAAGAAGCAGACTCCTTGCTGAGCAGCCTAATACACCATTTACTGTGTGGTACAAGATTAAGAGGGAAGGAGTGATCAATTTTCACTTTCTTCCCTCACAGATGACATATTTTCTCAGAAACATTCATTTAATAATCCATCCTTTTCCCATCTACGTGCAATGCCATTTCTGCCTTATAACAAGTGATCTCTGTTTGGATAGAGTTGTTTCCAGAGTTTAAATTGTATTTAGTTAGTCAAATTGTAGATCTACCTGATTTAAAAAGATGTTTAAATACTGTACATTTAAAAAAATATCTCTGTAACAGGTGTTACAGAGAACTTCCTCTATATCATTCTTTGTCAACAAAGTGTTTTTGTTGTTCTTGCGCCTTCATTCTTCAATGGAAAAATTAGAAAATATTTATCCAGGTCTTAAAAGGTAAATCTGTGGGGGTTTATTTGGAATGATATTGACTCTGTGGGTCAACTTTAATAGAATTTACATATTTAAGACATAAATTATATTTTATTTTATATGTATATATGATGTTATATCATCTTTTTCATAAAGACTGGCATGTAATTATATTACATATTTTACTATTTAAGATTTTGTTTACTTATTTGAGAGAGGGGGTGGTTAAGCAGATCTTTTTAAAGATTTACGTATTGATTTTGAGGGGGGGGAGGAAGAGGAGGGGCAGAGGGAGAGGGAGAGAGAGAGAGAATCTTTAAGCAGATTTCCCACTGAGCCGAGAGCCCAATACTGGGCTCCATCCACAACCTTTAGATCATAAACTGAGCTGAAAGCAGATGCTTAACTGACTGAGCCTCCTAAGCTCCCAAAATTACTTTTATAAAGAGTAATTTTTATATTAAATGTACTCAATTTGTTGGTGTATACAAATACAGTTGAAATACATAAAAATAAAAAAGAAATACATAAAAATCTTAAATTCAGCTACATTGTTAAAATCTTTAATTTGAAGCCAGTCTATGATAAATGTCATCAGCTCTCAAACAATAAAATAGAATATTTTAAAAATACTCAGCAGCCTTATATAATTATATATTATCATTTGTAGTATTTTTTAGCAATGTTTCCCATACATCAGACACTATTGTCTATTGTTAGGCATTATGACTGTTTTTAAATATATCTATTTGGATTTATCCACATACTTATTACTGCCTTTGTTCTCAAACCTTCCATCTAAGAGGAATTCCTGAGTTATTAGCCTGTAGGATTTCCTTTATTCATAAGCCTTGTCTGTTTTGCCTAAAAATTATTTTAACTCACATTTTTTTTTGCATTTTTCAATGGTCACAGAAAATTTCTATGAAAGATGTTTTCATGACATCTATTAAAAGTTCTCTTTTGGGATGCCTGGGTGGCTCAGGGCTCAGTTGAGTGTCTGCTTTCTGCTCAGGGTGTGATCCGAGGCCCTGGGATCAAGTCCCATGTCTGGCTCTCATGAATAAATAAGTAAAAATTTAAAAAAATAGATAAATAAATAAATAAATAAATAAATAAATAAATAAATAAATAATAGAATGTTCTCCTTTGGGGTGCCCAGGTGGTTCAGTCCATAAAGTAGACACTTTATGTCTGACTGTTGGTTTCAGCTCAGGTCATGATCTCATGGGTAGTGGGATCAAGTTCCATATTGAGTCTGCACTGGGCATGGAACCTGCTTAAGATTCTCTCCCTCACCCATCACCCTACTCATATTCCCCCTCCCTCAAACAGTAAATGAATAAATCTTAAAAAAAAACAACAACAAAGTTCTATTTTACAAAAGGAAGGAAGAGAACAAAGAAAAAATGGAGGATGAGAGAAGGAAGACTACTGAAAATGTTTGCCAACTCTAAATCTACATGGATAGTTTGTTTGGATTCATTTTCCAGTCCACAAATTTTATTTTCCATACTATCTAAACTGCAGTTTAAAGTGTCACTGAATTTTTAATGCCACTGGGAAACACATCATTTCCAAAACATACATTCATTTTTCTATGTATAGTAAGTCTTTATACTTTTATATTTTCTTCCTCATGTTTTACAATGTTTAATAAAATGATGCAGATTTTAGTTTCTGAGTTTGTTTTTCTCATACTCATGTTGTCTTCTTTCCATAATTATAATTTTGAGGAAAAGAGTACAATTGAATTTCTCCACAGGAATATTCCCAACCTGGAAAAAAAATTGATATTGAATGTTTTACTGAAGTTTAATGGGCCATGCTAGTCACATGAATTTGCAACAAAAATTTCATGGAGACTAACTTATGGTTACAAATTCTCAGGGTAAATATATTCTCCTTCATCCTGTGCCAAATTCAAGATAGAAAATTTCCCTTATTGTTTCTAGTATTTTTTTCATTTACTCTTGTCATTTATTTTAGTTCTTTTTGGTGCCAGCTTTGTGTAGTACTAGCTTCATGAGGGTGTATCCAAGTTTTATAGTCTGTCTTCCAAATTCTTGGTAGCTATGTTTGCAAGGCAAAACTAGGCTGAAATCTTAAAAATCAGAAATATCTTCCAGATGAAAATATCTGCTAGATCAATTGACTCTCTGTAATGAGTGCATTTTTTCAGATATTGATATGATTTGATATTTCTTAGATTTTTACTCAATGGATATATTGATCCTCTTGCTTTTATCTTTTAAAATCATGCCATTTCTTTATGATGTAAATTGTCATATATTCATCACATTTGTAAAAGTTAATCCTTTTATTTCAAGTTCTTCTCTAGCTTATCCCCTCTTTTGGGGGTTTGTTTGGTTTTTTTTTGTCTTTTATGGTAAAGTTACTTAAAATAACAGTGGGCTAATTTCATAGCTGAGCCTATGTGAATATCTCTAAATAACCTATTCTTGCTAATTTTCATGATCTTTCTTCAGAACTTGACACTGTTGACTACTCCGTTTTTTATGACTTCTAAGATACCCTCCCATCTTTCTCTTTATTTTTATTTTCTTTATTAATTTCTCTTTTCATGTATTCATAACCCTTTATCAGCTACATGATAGATTTCTTAGCAACTACTTAATATGTAGGAATTGGTATGCTCCAGTGATCTATCTTTTGCTCTTCAGAATATACTTTTTACCCAGATATGTTTTTCTTCTTATGTGGTTCCACATTTTATTTTATTGTTAATGCCTTTCACTGTGGTGACTATTACCTAAGCACCAGGTACTCACATCCAACTGTTAACTAGATTATTTGCAAAGATCTCTCTTCCTCTCTGTTAATACACAATATCCTTTTTCAAATGTCCTATTTTCCAATCTATATCTTTTTAAAAGATTTACTCATCTAGTTGAGCATGAGAAGGGGCAGAGAGAGGGAGAGAGGGAATCTTTTTTTTTTTTTTTTTTTTTAATTTATGATAGTCACAGAGAGAGAGAGAGAGAGGCAGAGTCACAGGCAGAGGGAGAAGCAGGCTCCATGCACCGGGAGCCCGATGTGGGATTCGATCCCGGGTCTCCAGGATCGCGCCCTGGGCCAAAGGCAGGCGCCAAACCGCTGCGCCACCCAGGGATCCCCGAGAGAGGGAATCTTAAGCAGACTCCCCACTCTACCCTTAAGAAAAACTTCAAAATGTTTTTATTTATTTTTATAATAATCTAGGTTTCTCTCCCATCAATGCATATAATATATAATACTAAATACTTCTTTTCTAGATTTGTTGGTATTTTGTCTTTTTAAAATATCATCTCCAAGATTCCATCTACCCCATCTTATTCATGGATGACATACTTAGGCTATAACTATTTAAGATTAACAAAAAGGCATTATTTGCAGTTTATTTCTAAAAACAATTATGCAAAAGTGTGGGAGTTTGTGCTTACCCATCATATTGAAAATCCTTTCAGGATGGTTCTGTTTCGTTTTGTTTTTAATAAAAAGAAATATGTTACAGGCCTAAAATTTGAAATAAAGTTAACCATTATTAGTAAGATTGAATTTATTATGAGACTAGATAATGATAAAGAAATATGCAGGTTTTTCAGACAAGAAAGAAATGCTTATTGTCAATAAAAGAAGTCTTTACATTTACAAAGGATACAGATCAGAATAAAAATGGACCACCATATGATTCTTAAAGAACATTACTTCAGGACACTTAAAATTCTTCAAATCTGTGGATGGTCAGCATGGAAGTTTGAGATATTAACAAAATGAAATATATATAAATATATATCAGTAAAGTGACATTTTTAACATAATATATTGTGTTGCAAAGATTTTTAGGAATGCTTGGGTCTATCAATAAAATTTAGGAGATTATTACATGAATAGACACATCTTGTCACATAAAATCCTTAGCTACTTTGTCAAAAACAGAAGGCTATACTTTAAGTATTGTATTTGATTTCACTTTGCCAAAACATTTATGAACTATCACCATATTACATTTCAGATGGGGAACAGTTTGCAGCTAAAATAATTAATTCCCAGTTCTGACAGGCCAAAGATTTGTGGCTTAAGCTGTCCCATTGTCTGTACATAAGCAGAAAGGAAAACAAGAAATCTTCCTTGACTTGAGTTTACTATATTATCAATTCACTTACAAAAGGGCTGTATGTGCCCTTTTGTAAAGATATAAAACAAAGATATAAAACAAAGATATCCAAAATTATTTTTTTAAAAATCTTGGGCCTGAGAACATCCAGATATTGTACCTTGACTTAGATCCTAGTCAACCTCACTTCTCTGGGCCATTTAGAACCAGGGACATGATAATATGAGAATATGTTTATAAGGCACTATCAACTATTGCTGCCTACTTCATTAACTCTTGTACAAGACTGTAAAATTAAAATACAGAGTAATGATCCTCTCCTCATATCCTTAAAGAGATAAAATGTTTCAGATTAAGTCCTGGTGAGAAGAACTTGACCTTGGATTCAGAAAGTCAAGATTCCAATCCAGCCAAATCATGTCACCATATTTTCTGTTTCTTTTTTTCTCCTTTTCTTCCCCCCAAACCATTCTTAAGCCTCAGCTTGAATGAGGAACGAAACAGACAATGCAAGGAAACTTTTAAATTGGAAGCTGATTCATCATACTTATTTTTATTAGTAAATCATAGACTGAACTAACGTGGCCAAACTCATGGTGCACTGAACATCTGCATCTTTTACATGATTTTCTTAAGATTCAGTCTTCAAATTATGTAAATGTCATATTCTGACATATTCTTGTTATTTTGTGTTTTAAAAAAATATTTTAACATTAGAACATTGATACCTATTTTTTAAATTCAAAACAGAATAAAATTTGAAAAGGAAAGCTTCCTACCTCCACCTCAGTATATTTGCTGTGCATATCTGGGGATATAATTTTCCACCGAAGTGTGTGTGTGTGTGTGTGTGTGTGTGTAAAATACATAAGAATCATAATTATAACATAAAAATACTCTGTAATTTTCTTTGGTGATTTCTTTAAGCAGAGCTATACAGAGAATGCCTTTCCTTTTAATATTATATGCTCAACAGTTTATTGGATAGAAGGTACATAAATTGTTTTATCCAATTCCCTAAACCTGACCATTTGAGTTTTTTCAAACATTTCATTGTTATAAACCAGGCTTTAATGAACAATATACATGAGTTTTTCTCTTGAGGGAGAATTGTTGGAGTTTAATATATTTTGCAGTTTTGATTATTATTCCTAAATTGTCTCTAAAAAAGGTTTTGATGAATTATACTCCCACCAATAATAAATGAGAATGCCTATTTCCGGCCAGAATTGAGTATTCTGCATCTTTTTATTCTTTTTGCAAACTATTAGAAAATTACCAATAACCACTTTTGTTTAACTTTCATTTAAAATATCTACCAATTACATATCATGAGATTGAGCTATATTTATCTATTTGTAGGTCCTCTTCTATGAACGAGAATAACTCTTTTATAAGCAAAATTTCCTGGGAGTATTCAAGATTGAACCAATGTATCTGTGAGTGTCTTGGAGGTTAAGGAAAACCCTGTATAAATTCACACTGCAGCACAGGAATTCCAGAGCACGTGTGAGGAGTGAATGCTGGGTTTGAGAAGCAAGGGATGCAGTATTTTCATTGACTTTTTTTTTTTTTAATATGGTTGTTGTAAATAGGAGTCAATGTGAAGGAAAAGGAAGAATTGAGTAATGTATTCTGTATTAAGCCTTTAGAAAGTTCACTTTGCATTAGATGTTTATATCTAGAGAATTAATAAAGTCAAGATTAAAAATGCCTTTCATGTTGCTACATGAAATACAGATTAAAGGAAGTTGTCTCAGTTTTCATATTAATAGTTTGGGAAAGAAGAAAAATTTTAAATTGCTACTTTTAAAAAAGATCTTAGATTTCGCCTTTAAAGTGTTCAGATTTTACATTCCTCAGACTGGATGATGTGTTTTTGCTCAAGGGCATATGAATGTCACTCCCTCAGAAACCCATCAGCGCCAGGTCTAAAATGGCCAGAGGAGCTGCTGCAGGCAGGGCAAGCTGCAGTGTCCATAAGCTCCTGCTGCCTTCACAGCTCTGCAGGCGGAGGACTTACACCAACATCTGTATGTCATAAAATGACAGTACCCCAACTGGCTGCGTGTAGCTGCCCAGCAATTACTCAGAGAATGATAAAATATTCGCATGTCACTGCAAGATTTTAAAGTCCCATATACTCAGATCTATAGACCCAACAATATATAGCAACATATATGGAACAAAATTATTTTAATTGTAATAGGCAGATCAATCTATGGCAATTACAGACCTACCTCACTGTTTTCCCAATTCAGTAGCTTTAATACTGACGCTTACATCTATGTGCTTTTTCAAAATACATAAAAGTCAAGCACTTAATTCAGACTGAAGCCTACTCTGAGATTGCCTCCTTTGACTTCCAAACGGCACGATGCAGACTGCGTGGATGAGACAGTCCTATTTGGATAGTAGAATATTTTCAAAAAGAAAATTAACTATCTCAAGGCCATGATCCAAATATGAAAATTTTTTATCAAATCATTATTTTTTAAAATAAACATTTTCATCATAGTAGTAGACTGAAAGTAAGTTTTGATGAAACTGGGCAGGTGGAGTAGGTCAGGCAATCTGTTAGCTTGGGATGTAGTATGCCTTTTCGTTCTTAAAGATTTAAGTACACATTTTTAAATAGAGTATTAAAAATCAGTTTCCATGCTGTTGCCAACTACATTATGATTATTATCAGAATCAACAGATAGCATGGAATGGAATGAAAATTGATTTGAGTAATTGGATAGAACAAGAAAACTGGATAAAACAATAAGCCTTTTAAAAAGGTAGAATGTCTATCTAATATTATTTACTAGAGAAATTCCCATGACTCACCATTTGATGATTTTAAAATAATCTGGAGTGGCACCTGAGTGGCTCAGTCACTTAAGCATCTGCCTTCAACTGAGGTCATGATCCTAGGGTCCTGAGATTGAGTCCCACATCAGGCTCCTTGCTCAGTGGGGAGTCTGTCTCCCTCTCCATCTGCCTCTTCCCTAGCTCATGCACACACACACACACACACACACACACACACACACACTCTCTCTCTCTCTCTCGAATGAATGAATGAATGAATGAATGAATAAATAAATAAATAAATAAATAAAATATTAAAAAATATTCTGGAGAAAAAACTCATAGTAGAGAAATATTGTGTAGATTTCTACAGTGAGATTGGAATTATGGCTGGACAGTGAAGTCATGATTTATAGGGTGAGTCATTGACTTAGAGATATCCTTGAGGGAGAAAAGGGAATAAAGTCTAAAAACAAATTAATCTAGAATCAAGTTACAGTATTTGTTGAACTTGTCTTTCCTGGCACTTAATAAATGGTTGCTATGGGTATTAATGTGGAGGTTATACTAAACAGTTCTCAGGGGCTGGAGAGGGATTAAGAGATACAGGCGCCTGAGGTGATAAAAGAAGCCAGAGAGACTATCTCTCCAATAATCTGTTAATCTTTGCATCTATCAGTATTTCAAATTGAGCGATACTTATGGCAACTTTATATGGCATTATTTTTGAAGAAAACTGTGATGACCTTGTCTCGGTGACAGATGGTATTCCAAAGTCATATTCTTTTCATCACTAATCTAACTACATGATTTTGCTTTGGGTTCAGCTTTGTTTTTATATATAAGGAATTTTTTTACTTTATGGAAATAGAATAATTTAATTTAATGTAACATGAAATAAAGGCATTTACAAGGCAAACCCATTACAATTTATATAAACACAAAAATTTGTTTTATCTCCTTGTAAATACAGTGTCCTATTGTCCTGGGGTTGATAACATAATATTTTGAAATTATTCATGCAATTCCTCTCTTCTGGACATGTAGGTAGGAATCTATATATTATAGTTTAGTAATTAATAATATCCATTATGTAGTTACAATTCCATGGTTTGAATCCTGGCTCTAACACTTACTACGTGGCTATTATAAGATAGATTTTTCCATTTACAAAAAAAAAAATTTGATATTAATGACACTGAATTTATTTATTTTTTGCTTTATTTTAATGTATGTTCTGGATACCTTTAACTTTTCATATTAAGAGATCTTTTGTTGTATTTTATGTTACCTTTGTGAATGAGTTAAAAGAGTGTTAGAATGATATCCCTTAATAATTACATTAGTCATAACAGATGTCAAATCCTGGGACATCCTACCGTTACCATTGTCTATAATACTATAATGTGTTGTGTGTGATTCGTATTTTCATTCACATTGAATGCTCTTCTATTGTACTGTATATACGTTATTTTATGTTTAGTGTACTATTTCATTATATTATATATCTTAAAATGTAGCAATTTATTAAGTTTTTAAAGCAATAGATCTTATATTATAAATAAAATACAGTCCAACAACAACCATTACTACTATCACACCTCCTATGATCACTATTGTTTTCACTCATACTCTGAACAGCCCACATTAACTGAATGTTTTCCATACAATCAGAACCATCTTTTTTTTTCTTTTTTTTTAATCAGAACCATCTTAAGTGCTTTATATTTATTGACTATTTTAACGTTTATAATAACACTATGAAACATTAGAGGCTCTGAACAGTTAGGTATCTTCCATAAATCCAAATCTTTTATGTGTTAGAACCAAAACATGAAATCTGATATGACACTCCAGGCCAAAACTTGTTTATGCACCACAAGTGTAAATAGCCTTTCTGACAGAAAAACATTAAAAACATTTAATTCCAATTAAATATCTTTTGCTTTTCTTTCCACCTTGTTCCTCCTTAATTCAAATATTTGCCACTTATTTTTTGAAAATATTTCCTTTGATATTTTACTTCTCCCTTGATTGCATATTTAATTTTGTTCTAGTTTAGGGCCCTATTTAAATAGTTCATCCAAATAGTTGGTTTAGATCAAATCTTATTCTACTGGCAATCAATTACTTAAAAAAAAAAAAAGATTTTGTATATTTGAGAGGGAGAGGGAGAGAGGGCACAAAAGCAGGGGGAGGGGGAAGCAGACTCCCAGCTGAACAGAGAGGCCAACACTGGGGAGGGGAGGGGGCTCAATCCTGGAGGCTGGAATCCTGACCAGAGCTCAAGGCAGAGACTTAACCAACTGAAACACTCAGGTGCCCTGGGAATCAAATGCTTTTATATTTTCCCCAAAATATACATACATCATATAGGAAATTACTTATATATTTTATTTTATTTTCAAATATTATTTAAATTTAAAATGGGACCTAAAAACATTTGATCCCACTTTCTCTCAATTATTGTGAACATTAAAGCTAGCTTCAATAACTATTCACTTTTTTTTCTCCCTCTTTCAGTGAAAACATCTAAAACTAATTTTTGGAGCCATCTGCTAATGTGTCTTTAAAATATTTTCAATTTCCCAGTCATTGCACAAGAACAGAAAGTAGCTTTTGATACTAAACTAAAATTGGTGATTTATGAAATGTCTTATATGAATTAGCTCCCATATGTTGCAAGTGTTGAAAAATATATTGTGTATTTTAAAGTCACCTACAGAACTTTCAAGACAGGAAAATACATCTAGTCGTCTCCGTAACTTTCTCTTGGGCCCCATGCTCGCCATTCCAGACAAATAAGAATCCATCCATGTCTAAAGTATCCTCCAGAGAAGGTTTCTTAATATGCCCTGTAATGTTTTCACTCTTGCTTTTACTAGAATCTCCTTACTGTTAACTTTATTGCTATTAGTTAAGCCTGGTTCTATTGCTCCTCTCTCTATGGAGATGAAGAACAGCTGGCCAATATCTTCTGTGTAAAGACATTTGAAATTCTAGAATACAGTAATAAAAATTATTCTTTGCCTTTGACTAACATTTTCTATGATGTATTTAAGACTTTAATATGTTTTCAAGGTGCCCATGTGCATTCTGAGTTCTGGAATACTTTCTTATGAAGCTCATATTTTTCTATATGAGATATTTCCTGAGCAGCCAAGAATAATAAATGAATTGTTTTATACAATTCAAATATATAATTCTTCCACTTGTTTAAATATTGCTATCATAGACATGCACTGACCAATGTAGATCTCATATTTAAATTTGTTCTTCACATCTAAAGATATAAGGAAACAAATCACCAAAACAAATCACCAAAAATATTATTTTATGTTTATACCAACTTTAATTTAAAAAATAGTTTTGTTCAGGAATCTTATCAAATTCATCCATGAACCTGAAATACCTTGACATAGATTATTTCTTTCAACAAACCATTATTAGTTACTAACAGAGCCTTATAATCTATATGCTTGATTATGACCACTATTTGTACAAGTGTTATTGGTCTATTAACAAGTGCTAATTCTGACATAACCTGCAATTTTATCTTGGATTTAGAGCAAAATCTAAGGTTTTCCACCAGAAGCCTTCCAAGAGACTAGAACGCTCATCTCACATTATATCTCCAGTGACTAGAGAACCAAACACTCCTCATAAATTCCATTTCTCATTTGTGCAGGCTAAAAAAGCCAGACTTGAAAATACATGCACTCCTCACCATCCCCAGGCTATCTCTGGTTTGAGTATCATCATCTCTTCTATGGATTATTACATATACCATATCACACAATCCATCTAT
This sequence comes from Vulpes lagopus, assembly GCF_018345385.1. Taxonomy (NCBI): domain Eukaryota; kingdom Metazoa; phylum Chordata; class Mammalia; order Carnivora; family Canidae; genus Vulpes; species Vulpes lagopus. The sequence goes on from NC_054827.1 coordinate 8,467,360, forward strand.
GTAATAGAGAAATTACATAATTAAAGCCTAACTCTGATCACATCAAAATCCTCCCATGTGTCCTCATTTCAGCCAGAGTGAAAAAATAAGTCCCTAACAATGGCACACATGGCCCAGTGCATATGATCTGTGCCACTTCCCCACTGCCATGCCTGCGACTTCTACCACTGTCACCTGCTCTTTGGAATCCAGCCACACTAGCCTCCTTGCTATTTCTTGGCTGTACTAGGCACACTTCCACATTAGAGCATTTCCTAGACTTAATTATTCTGTATGGAATGCATCCCCACCCACTCTTCACTTAAGCAATGGCATCACCTCTTTCTCTTTTTTTCATATAATTCGACATTCTTTAAGTTCTGACGTGACCACTTACTTGTTACTACAACCATCCCTACTGTAACCATCTCTCAAAATAACTCCTAATTGCTCTTGCATGGTTTTCCCATATCAATAATCACCTTCTATCATATTATAAATTTAACTTTTTATAAGTTGTACTTATCATTCTTGACTTTTTCCAACTATTAAATTGCAAACTCCCGAGGGCATCAATTCAGTGTTTTCTTCAAACAAGCAAATGCAATGCAGGGCCAGAGAGGAGATATACCTCAAAACCATGATAGAAAGTATAAGAAGTCAGACACAAAAGGTCACACATGCTACATGATTCCAGTTATATGAAATGTCCAGAAGAGGTAAATCAAGAGAGAAAGAAAGTACATTGGTGGTTGCCAGGAGCTAAGGAGGGTGAGAGAAATTGGAAAATGACCGTTTAATGATACCAAGTTTCCTTGTGAGGTGTTAAAAATACTTTTCAACTCAATAGACGTAGTCATTAGGCAACATCATAAAGGTATTGGGTGGACCACCGAATAGTTTACTTTCTAATGGTTAATTTTATGCTATATAAATTTCACTCCAATTTAAAAAAAAAAAGGCTAAAGTAAATAAATGTTTTTTCCAGTGCCTTCATCTATGGCGACACTTTTTGGTAAGAGCTCATGGCTTCAGGAATGGACTTGGTGCAGCCAGTAGCTGGGGACTCCTGGAGAGACGCATGCATCAGTCAGACTGCTGGGTGACCTATGGGACTCACGGGGCTCCAACTCATCCCACAGATGACATTGGTTTCAGTTTACAGTTTACTTTGCCTTCATCATTTCCATCTACAAAATGATTGGTGAGCATTAGGACAATGCTCATGATGAGCATTGGTGAGCATTAGGACAATGCTACATGATACTATGATAAATTACAAAAGTAGGAGATACTTATAATTATTATACCTGTATATCTTTCTTGAAAGATCACCTATTAGTTTTAAAGTCACACATTGCCCCTATCTCTGTTGAACTAATTCCTTCGTGTGTATTTAGAAGGCAATAGTTCCTACTTACTACCTAAAAATGTGCCTTCTGTAATAAATAAAACCTGTCAAATGGAAACCAAAAGACAGAGGGACATCAGGATTAGTGCAATGTTCATCCAGATGCAGCAAGAAACATCACAAACTTAGATTATTCTAAATTTAGAATATCTTAAATCTGCCCAGACCAATTCTGGACCATAAGCTACAAACAATGGAGGGTGGTGCCTGCAGGAATTGTCCTTACTGATATCTCCTAACATAGTGATTGCTGTTCTCCTATTTTTGTCCTGCCCATGGAGATCTTCTTTCCCTTCTGTCAATGAACATCTGCCTTACATTGCAATAAAGCTGCCTTACAGTTTGAATTTCAGCCCTCTACCTTGGAGCTGACATCTATAAACCATGACATTTGTTTACCATTTTCTGGTATATAGTAGAAAATGGTTCATTTGACTTTGAATCAGTTAAGTAATCAGGGGGATCTAGTGTCGGGCTCAAAGGCATAGCAGCTTCCTGCTCAATCATGATGGGAACCCCCAGTGATGCCCTGACACATGTCATTGAATACACCATTTTTATTTGGAGGAAGCATTTTCCTCCCTTTTAGAAAGTTGTTCTAACATAACCGATGACATGATGAGCTTTTCAGGTCTTAAAACATGTTTATGTCCTTCCAAACAGAAACAATTTCAATTGAAGTTCAGTTATAGGCTAGCCATTGCCTCTCAAACGGAGTATACCTGGGATGCCTGGGTGGCTCAGTGGTTCAGTGTCTGTCTTTAGGTCAAGTCGTGATCCTGGGATCCTGGGATCAAGTCCCACATCAGACTACCTACAGGGAGCCTGCTTCTCCCTCTGCCTATGTCTCTGCCCCTATGTGTTTCTCATGAATAAATAAATAAATAAATAAACAAATAAATAAATAAATAAATAAAATCTTTTGAAAAAAGGGGGTGGGAATATACCTACAGGCCAATTCAGGTGATTTTCTAATGCAAAATCCTCATTGTCACCACTGGTTGGCAGTCATGGGCTTTTGCCCAAGGCTCCTGTGTATATGTTGCTGACAATTCCAATGTCATTTGAACACCAGAGTAGTGTGATCACAAAATGAATTTACTGGGTAATAACTTTTTGAGGCTCTCAAAGAGCCTACATTTGTCCAGAGCACCAGAGAAATCCATTTTTTTTCCCTCATAATGTTGTTATAGGGGCTACTACTAAAATTTCCAGGTGTGATAAGTGATGTCTCCACAAATCAAACAACCCATTCAAATCTTATGTCTCTTGTTTTGACTTCAGAGCTGGCTGAGTAAATAACCTACTTTTAATGTTCAATGAATCTCTAATGGCTCTAGCTGCTGTTATTCTTCATAATTTTAAAATTCATTTAGGGATCTGAACTTTAAGACCAAGAACACTCCCTTGTGGTTATATGATTAATTAATATTTGAAATTCAGTTTTAGCTTAATATTCAGGTTGAAATGCCTGCATTATATATTAACTGTATTTTCAACCCATCCATACTACGTTGTGGACATTAGCAAGAAAACTTAAATATCCCTGCAATAGTAAACAAGTATTGGAGCCCATCATATATGAATTCAATCTGACTTTGATTTTCTTGCAAGATACAAATTAAAAAGAATGTGTTAGCTCAGTCAGTCACAAAATACAAATCTCTTCTATCTTGCTGCTCAGCTTGAATTGTTGATGCTGCTACTAAACACACACAGCTGATGCATGTACTCAGTGCTCTGTGGTCTCTAACTAAGCTCTAGGATCCAGATGTTTTTCTTGCAGGCCATATTTTCTAACAGGCCACCAAAAAATAAATTTATGGGTAGTAATATAATTGCATTTGACATGTTTTTTAAAAAATTAATTAATTATTTATTTATTTTTAAGATTTTATTTATTTATTCATGAGAGACAGAGAGAGAGAGAGAGAGAGAGAGAGGCAGAGACACCGGCAGAGGGAAAAGCAGACTCCATGCAGGGAGCCCGATGTGGGACTCTATCCCAGGACTCCAGGATCATGCCCTGGGCCAAAGGCAGGCGCTAAACCACTGAGCCACCCAGGGATCCCCAACATGTTTTTAAATTTAAGACAAAAGTTCTTGACCTCTAGGTATCTTGTATAATTTTTTTCGTATAATTTTAAAATAAGCATAAGATTCTTTTCTTCAATTCTAAAGACAGGGAGCAGGTTTTCACATAAACCCATTCCTATAATATTCCATTTAGACAACATATTTATTCTAGTAATACATCCATGTGTGGGTGATGTAAACATCATTGTAACTTTAATTCATGAACAACTACTTTTTTTGAGAGAGAAAGAACAAGCATAAGCACAGGGGGCAGGGCAGCCAGAAAGGGAAAGAATCTCAAGATGACTCCATGCTCAGTGCAGAGTCCTACCTGGGACTCAACTTCACGACCAGAGTTGAAATTAAGTCAGTTGCTTAACTGAATGAGCCACCCAGGTGCCCTTCATTAACTCTTACTTTGAACCATATGACTTTTATGCTTTCTAGTTACATCATCATATGCCCCAAATTATACTATATTTGCCTTTTAATCAATAGGTTTGTGTATAGTAATACATTGTACATCACTGTCCAGTTCTCCTAATGAAATTCTTCCAGTGTACACTATGGGACTTTTACCCATAACAGACAAACAGTTTCAAGTCCTCTTCTGCCAAGAGATACTGAACAGCCTTTTACTCAGAATCATACTCTACCTTTTACCTCATATAGTGTTAATTGGTATTAATTATAGAGGATCTGTAAGTTCCTCTTGCATTCTTTTAAAACATTTTAAAATAGACTACATGGTTAACAAACAATAGAAATTTATTTCTCATAGTTTGGGGGCTAGAAATCTGAGATGAGTTCTGCTGGGAACCCGGCTGTAGCCTGCAGAAATTTTATTGAGTCCTCACATGGCAGAGAAAAAGCAAGAGAGTTCTCTCAGGTTTCTTTTATAAGGGCACAAACTCCATTCATGAGGGCTCCAACCTCATGAATTAATTATCCACCAACTACATCTTAATACTTTGGGAGTACACCTGAAACTAATATAATACTGTATGTTAACCAAGTGAAATTAAAATCGAAACTTAAAAACATACTATAGCTTCAGCATTTGACTTTTGGGGGAACAAAAACAGCCCATTGCTTTTTGACCATGCCCTCCTGCAAATTCATGTCCTTCTCATATGCAAAACACATTCATTTAATCCCAACAACCCCCAAAGTCTTAACTTGTTCCAGCATCAACTTTAAAGCCCAAAGTCTCATCTAAATATCATCTAAATCCGGATGCCTGGGTGGCTTAGTCAGTTAAGCATCTAAGTCTCATGGGTTGTGAGATCAAGCCCCAAAAAGGGCTCCACACCCAGCAGAGGGTCTGCTTGAAGATTGTCTCCCTCTGCCTGTCTCCTCATGTGTGCTTTCTCTCTCCCTCTCTTTTAAAACACATATCATCTAAATCCAATATCGGTGAGATTCAAGGCACATTTCATCCTGAAGAAATTCCTTTCCAACTGTGAATGTATGAAACCAACAGGTGATATACTTCCAACATACAGTGATGGGACAAAGTAGGCAAAAATAGAAAAATAGGTAAGAAAAAAGGAGTAATGGATACCAAGTAAATTCAAAACCAACATAGAAAATGTTAATCTGTAAGGTTCAAGAATAATCCTCTTTGGCTTGATATTCCACCCTCCGAAACCACAAAGATGGCAATTCCACCTCCATGGCTCTCCCAGGCTGACTGAGGTTGTAATCCTGCAACTCTACATAGTCCTGCTCCCAAGGCTCCATCATACACAACCAACACTACAGCTCTTTGTGAGGGCTTCACTCCTGAGGGACTGAATGGGAGCATGCTCGCCTGCCTGAACTAGTGAGGTGGCCCCACTCTTTGAAACTTCTCTAATTCCTTGGGCCCTTGCACTCTGGGCCTGTGGTGGCCATGACAAACCATAATGATTTCTAACACCTTCTTTGGTCGTTTTCCATTGTCTTGAAAAATAGCTCCTGGTTTCCACTGAGAGGACTTTTTAAGTCTGTGGTAACTACCCATGCTAATTTTACCACAGGGTCAATAAGTACATACTTTGTGTTCACTTCCATACACACTTTCTCATTTTTTTTGCAATATGGGAAGGCTGAAATTTTCTGAATCTTCAAGTTCTGTTTCCATTTTGCTTAATGAGTCTATCTTCAAGTTATTTCTCTCTTCTCACAATTTACTATAAGCAATCAGGAGTAATCAAACCACTCTTTCCACACTTTCTTCAGAAATCTCCTCAGCTAGTATCCAATTTCATCATTTGCAAGGTATACTCTCCACAAAGCACTACAATATGAGCACAACTCAACCAAACTCTTTGCTACTCTCTGCAAAGATCACATTTTCTCCATTGTCCAATAATGTTCATCATTTCTTTATGAGATCTCACCAGAATGGGCTTTACTGTCCATATTTCTACCAACATTCTGCTTATGATTTAGATATTCTTGAAGAAGATGTAAGCTTTCTTTACAGCTATCATTTTTCTGTTGTTGTTCTGAACCCTCCCTAGAATTACTTTTAAAATTCTGATCACAGAAATTCAAGTTTTTGATAATGTCCATCCCAAAATACTTCCAGCCTGTATCCATTACCCATTTCTAAAGTCACTTCCACACTTTTACATATATACTACAGCAGCACCAATGTTTCTCATTACCAATTTCTATTTTAGTTAATTCAGGTGGCTATAACAAAGTACCACATATTGGAAAGGTTATAAACTATAGAAATTTATCTCCCACACTTCTAGAGGTAGAAATCCAAACTCTGGGTGCCGGCCTGATTGGGAGAAAGCCTTCTCCCAGGCTGTAGACAGCTGACTTCTCATTGTACCCTCACATGGTATCAAGAAGGTAAGCAAGCTCTCTGGGGTCCTTTTTATAAGGTCACTACTCCCACTGGTCAGAGCTTCACACTCATGACCTAATTATTTTGTAGAGTCTCCCCTCTTAAAGCCATAATATTGAGGGTTAGGATTTCAACACATAAATTTGGGGAACCATACACTCAGTCCAGTGTATTCACCAATGTATAAATGCACTTGTATAAATGCATAAAATCCATTTAAATAGTGGCTTACCAGGAAGCTATTGATTTCAGTCCACAAAGTGACTTAATTCTTTGATTCATTATCCCTGTGTTTTGTCACTTGATTCTCTTTCCTGTGAACTGCAAAGTCTTTAATATGACTTTCAGTCAGACAGGACTGTTTTCTGATCAAATGAAATCCTCACTCAACTCCCTCTTAACATCACATCCTTCCTCTTTATAGACAACATCATCACCCATAGCCTGACAGAGCTGGTAGTCTCAAATTCCTTATCAAATATTTTCATTTTCACCAAAGTGGACAAAAACAACCAAGATACCTAGGGTAGCCAGCCTCCAAGGTGGACCACGATAATGTTCACATCATTGTATTCACATTCTTCCACATTATATACCAGGATTGGTCACTGTAATGAGTGGCATATAGCAAATGTAATGGTATGTCACTTCTGAAGATTAAGTTCTAAGAGACTGAGGTTTCTATCTTGAGTGCTATCCCCTTAGCTCATGGACTCTGTCAAATGACTTGCTAGGAGAAAAACAATCTCATTTTGTGAGCATTCTTATGGAGTTGTCCATATAGCAAAGAAGTGAAGCCTTTGACCATAATCAGTTAAGGAATTAAAGCCTACCAGAAAGCAAATGAGTAAACTTGGCAAAGGATTCTCTAGCTCAACAACAACAACAACAACAACAACAACAAAAGAATTCTATAGCCAAATTGAGCCTTAACATGAGAGACTGAGAGCTAGACTGAAATATTTTAAGAGATTTTGAGATGAAATCATTGAGCTGAACTGCTCCCAGATTTCTGACCCTGAGAAGCTGTATGATAATAAACGTTAATTATTTACACTGCTAAGTTTTAAGAAATTTGTTACGAAGCAAGAATTAACTAATAGAGTACCAACTTCTCGGTGGACTTGTAACGTACCTGAAATTTTAAAAATTAATTTGGAAATGAAAATGGAATTACAACTTATCAAAATTTGTAAGATTTACTGAGCAGTGGTTAACAGAAAATTTATAGAATTGAATGCAATTTAACAAACAAGAAGAAAGATCTAAAATCAGCACTAAAAATTCTCAATTTAGGAAACTAGAAAAAAAAGAAAAATAAATACAAATAAGTAGAAAAAAAAGAAATAGTAAAAACTAGAGCAGAAATCAATATAATTGAAAATAACATACCAATAAAGAAAATCAATGAAACCATAAATTGATTCTTTAAAAGGATGAATAATTGTATCAACTATCCAGGGAGCTAACCCAGAAACAAAACAAACAGACAAAAAAACAAAAAACAAAAAAACAAAAAAAGAAGAAAAAGGAAAGAAAGATGACATAAACTATTAATATAAGAGATGATAGAGAAGTCATCACTATGGATTTCATGAATAATAAATGGATAGTAAAGTGTCCTCAAAATAAATAATCTACCAAAACTCACACAAGGAGAAACAGATAATCTGAATAGATCTATATCTATTAAATAAAAGGAATCAATAGTTAACTTTCCACAATAGCATGCACCAGACCCAGAATGTTTTACTGGTGAGTTTTACCAAATACTTAAGGAAGTAAAAGTACTGATTCTCTACACTCTATTTCAGACAATATAAGCAGAGGAAACACTGCCTAACTTTGACGCCAATATTACCCTAATACCAAAATCATACAGCTATATTTAGAAAAAAAGAAAAAAATACAGATTTATACTTGCTATGAACATAAATGCAAAAGTCCTCAATAAAATATTAGCAAATTAAATTCTGAAATATGTAAAAATAATTGTATACCATGACCAAGTAGAATTAATTAGATATGCAAGGCAGGTTTAACTTTGAAAATCAATTAATATAATCCATCACGTTAACTGACCAAAAAAGAAAAACCGTATAATCATGTCCATAAGTACAAAAAAGTATTTAAGAAAATCCAATATCCACTCATGAAAAAAATCTCTCAACAAACTATGTATAGAGTAGTTTAATAGAGAACATTTACAAAAATACTACATCTAACATTATTCTGAGTGGTGAGAAACTAGATGCTTTCCTGCTAAGGAAAAGTTGCTAAAGGATGTTTTCCTGCTAGGAAAATAGCAACGCAACAATGTCCACTCTTAGTAATCTTATTCAACATCATAATGTAATTCCTTTCTAATGCAAAAAGACAAGGAAAACCAATATATGCATTTGAAAAGGAAAAAAACAAAACTGTCTTTGTTACATAATTATCTATGTAGAAAATCCCAGGATCGAAAACAACCAAAAAATCTCATAGAACTAATAAGCAACTACAGCAATTCTTCAGGATACAAGATTAATGTACAAAAAAGCACTGCCTTCCTACATACCAACACTAAAATACTGGGAATAGAAATCGAAAACATACCATTTCATTAGCATCAAACAAAAACAAATTAATTATAATTATTTTTAAGTGTGCACGATCTACATAAGGAAAACTACAACACTCTACTAAAATAATTTTTTTAAAAGACCTCAGTAGACAGATATTCCATTTTCATGGATAGAAGGACTCAATATTATTAAGAGGCCATGTTTCCCAAATTGATGGATGGGTTCAATGCAAATCAGACAAAAAAACCCAAGTTGTTACTTGTGGATATTGATAAACTTATTCTGGAGTTTTGAAGGCATAACCCAGAATAATCAATACAATATTAAAAAGAAGAATAGAGTTGGAGAAATGATACTACCTGAATTCAAGATTTACTATAAAACTAACTTAATCAAGACAGAGTAGTATTGCTGAAAAGAGAGAGAGAGAGAGAGAGAGAGAGAACAGAATAGAATAGAGAGCCCAGAAATACAGTAGCAAATACAATAGAACAGAATATAGTGCCCAGAAATACTAATAAAAATAATCAGTGGATTTTTTAAGAAGGTGATATAAAAAAAAAAAAAAAATAAGAAGGTGATATATTTTTGACATATATGATAACCTGTATCCAAAAAATACAAAGAATTCAAAATCCAATAACAAGAAAATAGACATCCCAATGAAAACTTATAAATTAATAAGGCTGACTTTATTACATTGCCTCCTAATGGCCTCGAGATTAGTTGACCTCTGCACAACATAGGGGTTAGGTTCCTTGCTCCCTGAACAGTCAAAAATCCACATATCTTTTTTGACTCCCTCAAAACTTAACGATTAATTGCCTACTGTTGACTGGAAGCTTTACTGATAACATAAACAGTTGATTAACACACATTTTGTAAGGTTTATGTATTATTTACTGTATGCTTAGAATAAATAGGCTAGAGAAAAGAATATGTTATTAAGAAAATTATAAGGAAGAGAAAATACATTTGTAGTACTGTATTGTATTCATTGAAAAAAAAAAAAGTGTAGAAGTGAACCTGCACAGTTTAAACCTGTGCTGTTCAATGCTCTATATCTAGAGGGAATTCTTTTTTTAAACATTTTTTTAAATCAGTAAATAATCAATGATTGAGCAGTTATCTAAATGGATAATAAGAGATAATAAGTGATAAGAATAAGTCAGGCTGATGAGATTATTCAACAATTGTGTCAGCCAAGAAATATGGTCAGGCACTGAATGCCCCATTCATAGAGCTGAAATCAAGACTTCCAAAGGTACTACTCATGGTTCTAAGAGAAAAATGAGGTTTGACAAGAGTAAAATAATATAAAGGATAATTGGACATTGTATAGACTTGACTTTATTCAAATGGAAAAGGACTCCATCTTTAACAAACTTCATTTTCCTGCCCTTCTTACCTTCTAGTCCTATTCCCCCTACTTTTTGTTCTGTAAACCCAGTTTACAGGACTTCAACACTAACATAGACCTGTAAAAGCCCCAAAGGTTTAAGTATGCTGGTTTCTCTGTGGGAATGGACTGCAGGAGGCAAAACAATGGGCTTGGGAATAACAATGAAGAGCTATTTCTCTAGTGCAGGGAAGTAGAAAATTATTTAAGTTGATTGCAGTAGTGAAGTGGGGGAGGCATCACCTAATTTCAGATTAATTTTGAAAGTAGAAGTGGGAAAGTTTGTTAATGGATAACAGAGAGGGGTTAAAAATAGTACTTAGTTTTGGGGTTTGAATAATTAACTAAGTAGTAACTAAGTAGTAACTAACTAAGTAGTAACCCTCATATACAGCTATGGGAAAGTCCTGTAGAGGAGTAGATTTGTAGAAGAAACCAACAACAATTCTCTTTTTGCCACAAGTTAAAGTGCCCTATTAGGCATCCAATTAAAGATAAAAGAAGCTAAAATCTACTTAGAAGATCAGTCAAAACTGACGGAATAGAATCATGGGTCCATGCCCAGGAAATACTCATAGTCCATTGATTTTCAACAAAGGTGATATATATTTTTTAATGTAACTTTCCTTTTTTTTAATTTTTTTTTTTATTTATGATAGTCACACAGAGAGAGAGAGAGAGGCAGAGACACAGGCAGAGGGAGAAGCAGGCTCCATGCACCGGGCGCCCGACGTGGGACTCGATCCTGGGTCTCCAGGATCACGTCCTGGGCCCAAGGCAGGCGCCAAACCACTGCGCCACCCAGGGATCCCCAATGTAACTTTCTTTTTAATAATAAATTTATTTTTATTGGGTGTTCAATTTGCCAACATACAGAAAAACACCCAGTGCTCATCCCGTCAAGTGCCCCCCACAGTGCCCACCACCCATTCATCCCCACCCCCGGCCCTCCTCCCCTTCCACCACCCCTAGTTCGTTTCCCAGAGTTAGGAATCTCCCATGTTCTGTCTCCCTTTCTGATATTTCCCACACATTTCTTCTCCCTTCCTTTATATTCCGTTTCACTATTGTTTATATTCCCCAGATGAATGAGAACATACACTGTTTTTCCTTCTCCGATTGACTTACTTCACTCAGCATAATACCCTCCAGTTCCATCCACGTTGAAGAAAATGGTGGGTATTTGTCATTTCTAATGGCTGAGTAATATCCCAGTGTATACATAGACCACATCTTCTTTATCCATTTCATCTTTCGATGGACACCGAGGCTCCTTCCACAGTGTGGCTATTGTGGACATTGCTGCTAGAAACATCAGGTGCAGGTGTCCCGGCATTTCATTGCATCTGTATCTTTGGGGTAAATCCCCAGCAGTGCAATTGCTGGGACGTAGGGAAGATCTATTTTTAACCCTTTGAGGAACCTCCACACAGTTTTCCAGAGTGGCTGCCCCAGTTCACATTCCCACCAACAGTGTAAGAGGGTTCCCTTTTCTCCACATCCTCTCCAACTTTTGTGGTTTCCTGCCTTGTTAATTTTCCCCATTCTCACTGGTGTGAGGTGGTATCTCATTGTGGTTTTGATTTGTATTTCCCTGATGGCAAGTGATGCTGAGCATTTTCTCATGTGCATGTTGGCCATGTCTATGTCTTCCTCTGTGAGATTTCTCTTCATGTCTTTTGCCCATTTCATGATTGGATTGTTTGTTTCTTTGGTGTTGAGTTTAATAAGTTCTTTATAGATCTTGGATACTAGCCCTTTATCTGATACGTCATTTGCAAATATCTTCTCCCGTTCTGTAGGTTGTCTTTGAGTTTTGTTGACTGTATCCTTTGCTGTGCAAAAGCTTCTTATCTTGATGAAGTCCCAATAGTTCATTTTTGCTTTTGTTTCTTTTGCCTTTGTGGATGTATCTTGCAAGAAGTTACTGTGGCCAAGTTCAAAAAGGGTGTTGCCTGTGTTCTCTTGTAGGATTTTGATGGAATCTTGTCTCACATTTAGATCTTTCATCCATTTTGAGTTTATCTTTGTGTATGGTGAGAGTGGTCTAGTTTCATTCGTCTGCATGTGGATGTCCAATTTTCCCAGCACCATTTATTGAAGAGACTGTCTTTCTTCCAATGGATAGTCTTTCCTCCTTTATCGAATATTAGTTGACCATAAAGTTTAGGGTCCACTTCTGGATTCTCCATTCTCTTCCATTGATCTATGTGTCTGTTTTTGTGCCAGAACCACACTGTCTTGATGACCACAGCTTTGTAGTACAACCTGAGATCTGGCATTGTGATGCCCCCAGCTATGGTTTTCTTTTTTAAAATTCCCCTGGCTATTCAGGGTCTTTTCTGATTCCACACAAATCTTAAAATAATTTGTTCTAACTCTATGAAGAAAGTCCATGCTATTTTGATAGGGATTGCATTAAACGTGTAAATTGGCCTGGGTAACATTGACATTTTCACAATATTAATTCTGCCAATCCATGAGCATGGAATATTTTTCCATCTCTTTGTGTCTTCCTCAATTTCTTTCAGAAGTGTTCCATAGTTTTTAGGGTATAGATCCTTTACCTCTTTGGTTAGGTTTATTCCTAGGTATCTTATGCTTTTCGGTGCAATTATAAATGGGATTGACTCCTTAATTTCTCTTTCTTCAGTCTCGATTGTTAGTGTATAGAAATGCCATTGATTTCTGGGCATTGATTTTGTATCCTGCCACGCTACCAAATTGCTGTATGGGTTCTAGCAATCTTGGGGTGGAGGCTTTTGGGTTTTCTATGTAGAGTATCATGTCAACGGCAAAGAGGGAGAGTTTGACTTCTTTGCCAATTTGAATGCCTTTAATGTCTTTTTGTTGTCTGATTGCTGAGGCGAGGACTTCCAGAACTATGTTGAATAGCAGTGGTGAGAGTGGACATCCCTGTCTTGTTCCTGATCTTAGGGGAAAGGCTCCCAGTGCTTCCCCATTGAGAATTATATTGCTGTGGGCTTTTTGTAGATGACTTTTAAGATGTTTAGGAATGTTCCCTCTATCCCTACACTCTGAAGAGTTTTGATCAGGAATGGATCCTGTATTTTGTGAAATGCTTTCTCTGCATCTAATGAGAGGATCATATGGTTCTTGGTCTTTCTCTTGCTGATATGATGAATCACATTGATGGTTTTACGAGTGTTGAACCAGCCTTGTGTCCCGGGGATAAATCCTACTTGGTCATGGTGAATAATTTTCTTAATGTACTGTAGGATCCTATTGGCTAGTATCTTGTTGAGAATTTTTGCATCCATGTTCATCAGGGATATTGGTCTGTAATTCTTCTTTTTGGTGGGGTCTTTGTCCGTTTTGTTTTTTTTTTCTTTGTCCGGTTTTGGAATTAAGGTGATGCTGGCCTCATAGAACGAATTTGGAAGTACTCCATCTCTTTCTATCTTTCCAAACAGCTTTAGTAGAATAGGTATGATTTCTTCTTCTTTAAACGTTTGATAGAATTCCCCTGGGAAGCCATCTGGCCCTGGACTCTTGTGTCTTGGGAGGTTTTTGATGACTGCTTCAATTTCCTCCCTGGTTATTGGCCTGTTCAGGTTTTCTATTTCTTCCTGTTCCAGTTTTGGTAGTTTGTGGCTTTCCAGGAATGCATCCATTTCTTCTAGATTGCCTAATTTATTGGTGTATAGCTGTTCATAATATGTTTTTTAAATCGTTTGTATTTCCTTGGTGTTGGTAGTGATCTCTCCTTTCTCATTCATGATTTTATTAATTTGAGTCCTCTCTCTCTTCTTTTTAATAAGGCTGGCTAATGGTTTATCTATCTGATTAATTCTTTCAAAGAACCAACTCCTGGTTTTGTTGATCTGTTCCACATTTCTTCTGGTCTCGGTTTCGTTGAGTTCTGCTCGAATCTTTATTAACTCTCTTCTTCTGCTGGGTGTAGGAATTATTTGCTGTTTTTTCTCTAGCTCCTTTATGTGTAAGGTTAGCTTTTGTATTTGAGTTCTTTCCTGTTTTTGAATGGATGCTTGTATTGCGATGTATTTCCCCCTCAGGACTGCTTTTGCTGCATCCCAAAGATTTTGAACATTTGTATCTTCATTCCCATTAGTTTCCATGAATCTTTTTAATTCTTCCTTAATTTCCTGGTTGATCCTTTCATCTTTTAGCAGGATGGTCCTTAACCTCCACGTATTTGAAGTTCTTCCAAACTTCTTGTTGTGATTTAGTTCTAATTTCAAGGTATTATGGTCTGAGCATATGCAGGGGACGATCCCAATTTTTGGTATCAGATCAAACCCGATTTGTGACCCAGTATGTGGTCTATTCTGGAGAAAGTTCCATGTGCACTTGAGAAGAATGTGTATTCAGTTGAGTTTGGATGTAAGTTCTGTAGATATCTGTGAAATCCATCCGGTCCAGTGTATGATTTAAAGCTCTCGTTTCTTTGGAGATGTTGTGTTTAGAAGACCTATCAAGTGTAGAAAGCGCTAGACTGAAGTCACCAAGTATAAGTGTATTATTATCTAAGTATGTCTTAACTTTGGTTATTAATTGATTGATATATTTGGAAGCTCCCACATTCGGGGCATATATATTGAGGATTGTTAAGTCCTCTTGTTGGATAGATCCTTTAAGTATGAGATAGTGTCCCTCTTCATCTCTCACTACAGTCTTCGGGGTAAATTTAGTTTATCTGATATAAGGATGGCTACCCCTGCTTTATTTTGGGGGCCATTTGAATGGTAAATGGTTCTCCAACCTTCTATTTTTAGGCTGTAGGTGTCCTTCTGTCTAAAATGTAGTCTCTTGTAGACAGTAAATAGATGGGTCCTGCTTTTTTATCCAGTCTGAAACCTGCGCCTTTTGGTGTGGTCATTAAGCCTGTTCACGTTCAGATTTACTATTGAAAGACATGAGTTTAGTGTCATCATGATATCTATTCGTTCTTTTTTTTGTGTGGATTGTTCCACTGGACTTCTTCTTAAAGGGGAATTTTAAGAGTCCCCCTTAAAATTTCTTGCAGAGCTGGTTTGGAGGTCACCTATTCTTTCAGTTCCTGCCTGTCTTGGAAGTTCTTTATGTCTCCTTCCATTTTGAATGAGAGCCTTGCTGGATAAAGTATTCTTGGTTGCATGTTTTTCTCATTTAGGACCCTGAATATATCCTGCCAGCCCTTTCTGGCCTGCAGGGTCTCTGTGGAGAGGTCTGCTGTTACCCTAATTCTCCTCCCCATAAAAGTAGGGATTTCTTGTCTCTTGCTGCTTTAAGGATCTTCTCTTTATCTTTGGAATTTGCAAGCTTTACTATTACATGTCAAGGTGTTGAATGGTTTTTATTGATTTTAGGGGGGGATATATTTTCTGGATCTGAATGCCTGTTTCCCTTCCCAGATTAGGAAAGTTTTCAGCTAGGATTTGTTCAAATACATATTCTGGTCCTCTGGCCCTTTCAGCACCCTTGGGTACCCCAATTAAACGTAGGTTTTTCTTCCTCAGGCTGTCGTTTATTTCCCTTAATCTGTCTTCATGGCCTTTTAATTGTCTGTCTCTTTTTTCCTCAGTTTCCCTCTTTGCCATCAACTTGTCTTCTGTGTCACTCACTCTTTCTTCCACCTCGTTAAGCCTCATCGTTAGGACTTCTAGCTTGGATTGCATCTCATTTAATTGATTTTTAATTTCTGCCTGATTGGATCTAAATTCTGCAGTCATGAAGTCTCTTGAGTCCTTTATGCTTTTTTCTAGAGCCACCAGTAGCTGTAAAATAGTGCTTCTGAATTGGCTTTCTGACATTGAATTGTAATCCAGATTTTGTCACTCTGTGGGAGAGAGGACTGTTTCTGATTCTTTCTTTTGAGGTGAGGTTTTCCTTCTAGTCATTTTGCTCAGTGCAGAGTGGCCAAAAACAAGTTGTGTTGGGAAAAGGAGAAAAAGAGAGGAGAGAAAGAAGGAAAGAAAAGAGAAAAAGAATAAAGAAAAGAGGAAGAAAAAAAGGAGAAGAAAAAGAGAAAGAGAAAGAAAGGGAAAAAAAGGGTGGGGGAAGCAAACAGAAATCAAAAAGCAAAAAAACAAAACAAAACAAAACAAAAAAAAACCCACGGGGGAGTATCTTCCGATTCTGTATACTTTAAGTCCCTTGTCTTCCCTTGGAACTGGTCCGTCTCGCTGGTCTTCTGGGGGAGGGGCCTGCTGTGCTGATTCTCAGGTGTGAGCACTTGGGGGAGCTGCTCTGCCCCTGCCTGGTGCAGGGCTCAGTGGGGGTTGTTCACCCCGTGAGGCCCCGGGAGGAAGCCACAGTGGCGGGGGCAGCTCTGGGACCCCGGAGTCAGCTCCCGCAGTAGCTCCGGGGCTCTCCGTCTGCAGGGCCTGGGGGCTCCCGGGCGGGGCCGCTGATCTGCTCAGCTCGGGGCAGGAGCGTCCTCGCTGTCCTGGGCCCTCCCGGCCTCTGCCTGTCCTGGGGGAGGCCGGATCTTGGGCTGTGTCCCGGCGCCCTGTACTCCGGGGCCTGCGCTGTTGGATTTGCGCTCCCGCCCCGCAGCCCCCTCCGCGGAGCCGCCGCCCGAGCCCCTCTGAGCTGCTCCGGGTCCGCCCTGCGCGCTGCAGCCCTTAGGGAGCTCGGCACACTCTCCTGGGTGCAGGTGCCTGTTAGTGTCCCAGGGAGCCCGCGGGCATCCCCGCCCTCCTGGGTCCTGCTCTAACTCCCTGCGGGCCCCTTTCCAGCCGGGAAGGTTGGTGCAGCTCCTGCTCCTCCGGGACAGGGCTCTCCTGCCCTGGGGACACTCGCCCCGGCCTCAGCCCGGCTCCTCGTGGGGCCCCTCCCCCTTGGAGGCCTTTTGTTTCTTTAATTCTTTCTTCCCCGTCTTCCTCCCTTGATAGAAGCGCGAACTCTTCTCACTGTAGCATTCCAGCTAGTCTCTCTTTATTTTATTTATTTATTTTTTAATGAATTTATTTTTTATTGGTGTTCAATTTACCAATATACAGAATAACACCCAGTGCTCATCCCGTCAAGTGTCCCCCTCAGTGCCCATCACCCAGTCACCCCCACCCCCCGCCCTCCTCCCCTTCCACCACCCCTAGTTTGTTTCCCAGAGTTAGGAGTCTCTCATGTTCTGTCTCCCTTCCTGATATTTCCCACACATTTCTTCTCCCTTCCTTTATATTCCCTTTCACTATTGTTTATATTCCCCAAATGAATGAGAACATACAATGTTTGTCCTTCTCGATTGACTTACTTCACTCAGCATAATACCCTCCAGTTCCATCCACGTTGAAGCAAATGGTGGGTATTTGTCGTTTCTAATTGCTGAGTAATATTCCATTGTATACATAAACCACATCTTCTTTATCCATCATCTTTCGATGGACACCGAGGCTCCTTCCACAGTTTGGCTATTGTGGCCATTGCTGATAGAAACATCGGGGTGCAGGTGTCCCGGCGTTTCATTGCCTCTGAATCTTTGGGGTAAATCCCCAGCAGTGCAATTGCTGAGTCGTAGGGCAGGTCTATTTTTAACCCTTTGAGGAACCTCCACACAGTTTTCCAGAGTGGCTGCACCAGTTCACATTCCCACCAACAGTGTAAGAGGGTTCCCTTTTCTCCACATCCTCTCTCCAACTTTTGTGGTTTCCTGCCTTGTTAATTTTCCCCATTCTCACTGATGTGAGGTGGTATCTCATTGTGGTTTTGATTTGTATTTCCCTGATGGCAAGTGATGCTGAGCATTTTCTCATGTGCATGTTGGCCATGTCTATGTCTTCCTCTGTGAGATTTCTCTTCATGTCTGTTGTGCATTTCATGATTGGATTGTTTGTTTCTTTGCTGTTGAGTTTAATAAGCTCTTTATAGATCTTGGAAACTAGCCCTTTATCTGATAGGTCATTTGCAAATATCTTCTCCCATTCTGTAGGTTGTCTTTGAGTTTTGTTGACTGTATCCTTTGCTGTGCAAAAGCTTCTTATCTTGTTCTCTCTTTAAATCGCAGCCACATTCATAGATTTTCAGGAAGATTTGAAGGTTATCTAGGTAATTTGGTGGGGACCGGTGATTTGGGGACCCTACTCTTCTGCTATCTTGCCCCTCCCTCCAAAGGTGATATATTTTTGACATATCTGATAAATAACTTTTATCCAAAATACACAAAGAACACTGAAAACTCAATAACAAGAAAACAGTATCCCAATTAAAACTTGTGAATGAATGAAAATGACTTTATTATTTTGACTCTTAAGATTTTGAGATTAGTTGATCTTTGAACAATGCAGGGTGCATTGCAATCGCATATAGGTTCTTTCTAGGAGGCGAGACAGATCACATGTATAAAGTCTCCTCCCCAATATTGCTGAGGAGACTGAATTTATTTGGAACATATCATAAATGATAAGAGAAAGGACATAAAAGAATATTAAAAAATCATTTGTTAAAATTTCACATATCTGATAGAAAATAGCAATCCATATATTAAACAATGCAACAAACTTCAAGTGGGATATATATATAGAGAGAGACCCAACCCAGTTTAGTAAATGGAATTTTTTCTTTGACTTTTTAAAAAAATTTTATTTGATAGAGAAAGAAGGAGAGAGAGCACAAGCAGGTGGAGTGGCAGGCAGAGGGAGAGAGAAAGGCAGGCTTCCTGCTTAGCAGAGAGACCTACATGGGGCTCCATCCCAGGACCTTGGGATCATGACCTAAGCCAAAGGCAGATGCATAACCACCAAGCCACCCAGGCACCCCTTTTCTTTGATTTTGGTGAAAGTCAAAGAAAAGAATAAATCTTGAAAGCTAAAAATTGACTCTAAAGGAACCCAAATATAAGCAATAGATGACTTTTTATCAGAAACAATGTAAGTCATACTGCAAAGGTGCAGCATTTCAAAGTGTTCAAATTAAAAACAAAAATAAGCAAAAATGCCTAATACTGTTTTGTGATTCAAAATTATCCCTCAGTATGAAACACTCTTTCACAGATAAATAAAAACTAAAGAGATTTGTTACTGACAGCCCTGCCTTACAATAAGTATTAAAGGGAGTTCATCAGGATAGAGGAAAGAGGGATGCCTGGGTGGCTCAGTGTGGTTAAGCATCTGCCTTTGGCTCAGAGCATGATCCTGGAGTCCTGGGATCAAGTTCCACATAGGGCTCCCTGCATGGAGCCTGCTTCTTCCTCTGCCTATGTCTCTGCTTCTCTCTCTGTGACTCTCATGAATAAATACAATTAAAAAAAAAAAAAGAATGGAGGAAGGAGGGTACCCGGGTAGCTCACTGGTTGAGGGAGGGTCTACCTTCGGCTCAGTGCATGATCCCGGGGTCCTGGGATCAAGTCCTGCATTGTGCTTCCCCCAGGGAGCCTGCTTCGCCTTCTGCCTGTGTCTCTGCCTCTTTCTCTGTTTCTCTCATGAATAAATGATTAAAATCTTTTAAAAAAATAAAATAAAATGTTGGTTAAAAAAAAAAAGTTTGGAGGGGAGAGACACCAGACTCTAATTGGAATCCAAATGAAAAAAACAAATAGCACTGGTGATGCAATTATGTACAAAAATATAAAATACAGCATTATTGCATCTTTCTCCTATTGGTTAATAGACGTTTAAGCCAATTCCATGAAACAATATATATATGATTATATTGTTGGTCTTAAAATATATAGACATGTATTATATTTTATGATCACAGCACAAAAAAATGGATGAGAATAAAAATGTCTTGGAATGAGGACATGATAACAGATGGTAACTTGAATCTACAGCAATTTTTATGTATAAATACTTTATCTTCTTTTTATCTCACTTCTTCAGAAATATAAAATTATACCAAGTAATAATTATAACTATGTACTATTGTGTTTAACATAAGCAGTGGTAATATGCATAACAATAGTACTACCAGATACACAGGAAATGAAAAGAGCTATTCAGGAAGACAATATCTCTATTACGCTAGACTTAAGACAAGAATGACTTATATTTGAATGATTTAAGATGTATGTAGTAATCCTAGAGCAACCATTAAGAAAATATTTCAAAATGTAATTAACAGCTCTTAAATTTTACACTAGAAAATATCCATTTAATAAAATGATGGCAGTATAGAAAAAAAAGAGAAGTGAAAAATATATGAGACATGTAGTTTAAGAAAAAGCAAAATAACAGGTATAAATCCATTCTTTTCAATAATCACATTAAATGTAAAAGGTTTGGAAATCTAATCAATAGAGATTCTCAACTAGATATAAAAATGATCTATGAATGGACTGTGTGAATTAAATGAACTATATGGTATCCATACTCCTATCACCTTAGATTAAAAGATACAAACACACTGAACAATAAAGAATGGAAAAAATATATAATACAATGCAAACCCCTATCATGAAAGAACAAGGCCAGCTATACTAATATCTGAAAATATATCTGTTAAGGCAACACCAAAGTCACTAGAGATAAAGGAGGAAATTTAATAATAATAGAGGGTCAGTCTATCAAGAATACATAAAATGTAGAGACATATAAAAACACAATAATGAAGCCCAAATATACAGGAAGCAATAACTCAGGGAAGTGAAGAAAAAAAGGACAATTAAAAAATGTAATTTAAGATAGTATTATCTCATTCAATAATGGTCGGAACTACTAGACCAAACATGGACAAGTAAATAAAGAACTTGAAAACAGTATAAAACAGTTATATATGACAGATACCTATAGAGTACTCCACAAAACCAGTGCAAAATATACATTCTTCTCAAGCGCACACAGCATATTCCCTAGTAGGGACTGTATGTTAAATTATAAAACAAGTCCTAATAAATGTATAAAGCTGACTTAAACAAGTAAATATTTACAACTACTGTAGAATAAAACTAAATTCCATACAAAAGAGCATCACAAATAAGATATTTAGAAATACACTTTAAAAAGGAATGTAAAACTGGTGCACTGAATCTATAAAACACTACTGCAAGAAATTTAAAGTTCCAAATTGTACAACATCAGGACGCCTGGGTGGCTCAGAGGTTGAGCATCTGCCTTTGGCTCAGGTGGTAATCCCGGGGTCCTGGGATCAAGTCTCACATCGAGATCCCCACAGGGAGCCTGCTTCTCCCTTTGTCTGTGCTCTGCCTCTCTCTGTGTGTCTCTATGAATAAGTAAATAAAACCTTAAAAAAATAAATTGTACAACATCCACTGTTTATGTACACCTGGAAGGGGAAAAATGAATCTATGATGGAGTAACTTTTCTATATTTTACTGGAATGAATTTAGCATTAACCAGAAGTAGATTATAATAATTTATTTTAATACATTAATAATACAATAATCCCCAGTGCAACCACTAAGAATAGTACTTAAGAATAATAATAAAAAATAACATATTAAAATGATACATTAGAAAATATTTTTAAAATGGAGGTGGTAAAGGAGCAATGAAACCATTAGACACAAAACATTATAGAAAACAAAGAGCAGGGGCAGCCCGGGTGGCTCAGCGGTTTAGCGCTGCCTTCAGCCCAGGACATGATCCTGGAGACCCAGGATCGATCCATGTCAGGCTCCCTGAAAGGAGCCTGCTTCTCCCTCTGCCTGTCTCTCTCTCTCTCTCTCCCTGTGTCTCTCATGAGTAAATAAATAAAATCTTTTAAAAAATTATTTAAAAAAGGAAAACAAAGAGCAAATTGGCAGACCTAGACCCAAATATATTAAATGATACCATTAAATGTAAATAGATTATGCACTCCATTTCAAAGGCAGAGTTTCCAGAAGAGATTTTTTTAAAAGATCAAAATCCAATTGTATTTCATTGAAAAAATACTCACTCCATATTCAAATATACACATAGATTGAAGATATGTTCAACAAAAAGTGACTATGTATAAATAATACATATAATATAAAAATTTATATTAACAGACAACATAGTAAGGCAAAAGTATTAGTAGACAAATTTAGTAATTTTGTAATAATAAAGAGGCCAATCATTGGAAGTGTATATGTATAAATATTTATATGCATATATATATATAATTTTATATAAATAATCACAGTAATCATATATACATTATCCTATATATGTGTATATCCCTATATATGTACATGTAGGCATACTGAAAGAGAGAGTGCTCCAAAGTATATGATATCAAAACTGATGAATTGAAGGAAGATGTGGATAGTTCAATAATGAAGACGGTAATGCCCACACTCAATAATGAATAGAACTATCAAGACAGAAAATCAATGGTTTTGTAGAACACTTGGAAACTACCAACCAACTGAAGTAAATAATAGCTCCAGAACAATTCACCTAACAGCAGAATTTGCATTCTTTCAAAGTGATGAGATACTCTCTAGGACAGAGCACATAACATTATATTTTTAAAAACTCAATAAACGTAAAAGAATTGAACTCTTTCAAATGATTTTCCCTAACTACAGTGATAATCAACTACAAATTAACAGAAGAAAAATTTGAAAATCCAGTTATTTATAAATTAAATAATGTATTACTAAATAACTCTAGGGGAAGTGCTTTAAATTTTTGAGGATTTAAAAGAATTTTCCTACTTTTTAATTCAAGAGACTTAACAAAAATTTTGACTTGAATGAAATGAAAAGACGACGTAAGAAATTATATGGAGCTAAACACTGCTTAGAAGAAAATTATACAGTAAAGTATGTATAGCAATAGAGCAAATAACATATCTATAATGAAATCTTCTTTAAGAAACAAACAAAAAAAGAGCCAACTACACCAAGAGCACAGAGAAAGAAGGAAGTAATTAAAATCAGACTGAAATTTGATAAACTATTTAAAAACATTGAATAATTTAAGCTGAAATTTATTTGAAAAGATGAGCAAAACTGACAAATCTTTAGTTAGATTTTTAAAAATAGAGAAAATATAAATTGCAAAATCTGGAATGAAAGATTAAAGAAAAAGATGCTGTTACTGACTTCAGAAGCTAAAAGATTATTAGGTAATATTATAGGGCAACTTCATGGCAACAGATTAGGCATTATTAGTAAACTTGATTCTTAGGGAGACCCAATTACTGAAACTAATTCAAATTTTAATAGATCTATAAGAAATAAAAATACTGATTTAGTAATTAAAAATCTTCCCAGAAAGGAAAAGCTAAGGCACAGATGATTTCACACATGAATTCAACCAAATAGTTAAAGAATGAATGTATTATATTTCTATATACCAGCAATGAATAATATGAAAATGAAAGTAAAGTAAATAATTCCCTGATATATAAATATCACAAAGAATAAAATTCTTATAATTTTTAAAAGTACAAGAATTTATACTGAAAACTAAAAATATATATATTACTTCAAAACATTAGAAACATCTATGTAGAGGATAATTTCATATTACTTAATTAGAAGATTTAAAGTGATTAAAATAGAAATTGTCGGGGATCCCTGGGAGGCACAGTGGTTTAGCGCCTTCCTTTGGCCCAGGGCGCGATCCTGGAGACCCGGGATCGAGTCCCACGTCGGGCTCCTGGTGCATGGAGCCTGCTTCTCCCTCTGCCTGTGTCTCTGCCTCTCTCTCTCTCTGTGACTATCATAAATAAATAAAAAATTAAAAAAAAAACTTAAAATAGAAATTGTCCCCAAATTGATCTACAGATGTTATAGTAATAACCTCAAAACATGCTATGTGAAAGGAGTTAGATGCAAAAGGTCACACATCGCATAATCCTCTTTATATGAAATATCTAGAAAAGGTAAATGGGGGGTAGGGAACTGACTGAGTACAAGTTGGCATGAGGGATTTTTTTAAGCTAATGAAAATATTCCAAAATTGGATTGCATTGATAGTCACACATTCCATAAATCTTCCAAGTCTTTGAAAAATAGCCTTAAAACAGTTCAATTTATTCTATACACATTATACCACAATAAAACTTTTGAAAGCTTGTGAGTTTTCAGAGTTGAAAAGTTTAATTTTGAAGGGATAAATGTCCTAAAGGATTTATTAAAAAAAAAAACACACACACACAGAGAGAAAAATAAATTTTAAAAAATGACAACTTAGGAGCTTAGTTTTATCTCACAATAGAGATACATTTAATCAGCTGGAGGCAACAAGGATTCTCAGAGAGCAACTGAGTTCATATTTTTGAGCATCTATGAGCAGAGATCTCTTGCCGGAGAGTCCCAGAGAAGAAAGACCCTGTTTGTCACTCTTCAGTATTTTGAGGGGAATCTTCTCACTCTACATACAGGATGTCTGGATGTAAGAGCAGTAATGGCTCAGTGAAGAGTCTACTTGGATTGGCAAAGAGCAGCCTCAAGGAGAGTGAGGTCATTTTGTATATTTTCTTCCTAAGGGCAAATTGCTATGATATCAGGCAAGAGTGAATGAATGTTAAACTTTGGGAAGCAACCAAAATAAGAAAAAATAAATAAAAATAAGTAAATTCCTCACATATTTGGAACTTTAAATTCCAAAAGAATAAAATAAAGTATAGGGACAATCTCAACTAACAGTTGAGTTGAAAAGACATTTGAATGAGGTGAGAACACATTAAATTTTAAATAAAATAAACTGAATTCTAGTTTTACATTTTCCAGTAATTATTTTAGACTTCATATGAATCACTTAACCACTTCTTAACTGAGGAAAATAAGCCAGAATAAATGTCCTCTGATATCCTATACATGCATATTTCTAAAACTGTGAGGTCCAAGATATTGCTGAACTTGTGGTTAAATTAACTGAAATACAGATAAAGCTATGGGGGCCCTAATTTGTCAGCAGAGAATAGCAAGAAAGCCTTACTCTTATTCTTGGTTGTCTCCAATGTGACCATTAATCCTCTTACATAACTACGGCAACCAACAAATAGGCATTCTGATACTGTTTTGTTGACAGACTTATCTAAAATATCACATTTATTCTAAACAAATATCTACTAGGTCTAACCTTTCAAGATGCTATTTCTTATCCTTCTTTTTATGATTTTCTGATTTGATTTTGTTGTGGTGTCAATTTTTTGAACCCAATTATTGGGTCATGTCAACATTTTCTGTCTACCTCTAAATCCATTTGTTTTATATATATACATATTTATATATAAATAATAGAGGGAACAGGAGAGTTAGAGGGAGAAGCGGACTTGAGGGAGCCCCATATGGGGTTCAATCCCAGGCCCCTGGGATCATGACCAGAGCCAAAGGCAGATGCTTAACTGACTGAGCCACCCAGGTGCCTCAGGGAAATTCTATGTATTTTTAAAGGATTGGGTAAGTTACTCCAGATGAGCACTCCTGGTAACTGGGATGTGGAAGAAAGACAAATCCTTGATGGTCTGGGGCATAATACATTTTTGTAATTTTAGTGATTAATTTGAATGCTACTTTAAATCATGTCCTATGATGGACAAAAGAAGAACAATCTCCCATCATATGTAATAATAGAATTATTTATACCAAGACATACAACTACTTGATTTTTTAAAAAAAAATTATTTATTTATTTATTTATTTATTTATGAGACACAGAGAGAGAGAAGCAGAGACACAGGCAAAAGAAGAAGCAGGCTCCATGCAGGGAACCTGCCATGGGACTCAATCCTAGGACTCCAGGATCACACCCTGGGCTGAAGGTAGCCCTAAACCGCTGAGCCACCCACGCTGCCCCAACAACTTGATTTAAGGCAGCATGATATATTTGCTCAATCAAGAAAATACAGCGTGATATCAAGTAAACAGTATTTTTATCTCCAAATATACTATGTCTTTCAATTTATTAGAAATTAAAATGTATCTAGGATTCACGTGTATAAAACAGTATTAATGAGAAGCTGACTCTTTGAATGAATGCCCAAAACCTGCCTACCTGAAATAAAGTAGTAAAATTCTACTCTAAAGCCTTGCTAAAATTGACTTGGCAAAATCACTTAACAGAAAGCAGCAAAGATCTTCATTACTGCCTATTATTTTACTGTAACAATATGACCTTAATACAATATTGCATACTCATTGTTGATTTTGTTCCCTCATAAAGAATGTACTCTTTTTTAGGAAAAAATGGTCCACCAAATATATATATTCTGAGGCATTCTTGATCATATAAATTTTCCCTTAATCTTCAACTACTCATGAGATGTACAAAGGATAAATCTGGCAATAGTATCTTTGTTTTCATAATTTACTAGGGGAAACTGTCTTGTGAAAAACACATGATATTCCCAGAATAAAAAATGACATACTTTTTAGTTAATTTCCCTCTTGACCTTATGTATGTGGGTAGTATAATGTGCAGTAATTTTTACATTGATATTTAAATGAAGAACAGGAATGGAAACCCTACAATATGATGCTCCTCACAAATATCAACTAAAACATCATACAGTCCAGATTTGCCCCAAATATATGCCAGTTCTAAGCTTTCAACCAATAAATGATTGGACATATAATTTTAAAAATCTGGCATTACTAAAGTAATGAACAACATAATTGAGCTGGCAGGATAAAGAAGCTAGAAACAATGAATTTGGACATAGATCTATTGAGATGATCAAATCTGAGGAATGGGGATCCACAATAAGGTTAGAATATGGTTCCTTATCAAACACCATGGAGGCCAGAAGCACTGGGATGACTAAGAAATGTGGAAAGAAAGGCTGCTATATATACATAGGCACATTTGAACGTGTCCCACAGATGTCTGAGGCCCTGCTATATATCTTTGTCCTTTATTTTCTGTTCCTCTTACTCTTTTTTAACTCAGGATTTGTATTTATTTTATAATTTTTATTCTCTATGGAGAAAGACATTTCCACTAGTTTTTTTTAGATATTAATTATCTGAGCACATCTAAAATAGCTAATTTAAAATATTTAAAGTATTTCTCTATTAAGTTCAACACCTAAGGTCTCTCCCTTATCTTCAATTGCTATTTACTGTTTCTTTTCCTACGTTTACCCATTTATTGTTTTCAGGACTTATAGTTTTTTCTTAACTACCAGACACTTTAAGTAATATAATGTGGCAGCTCTAAGATAGTGGGTCGCTCTCCTTCCAAGAGATGACTCTTATTGCTGGTTTTGTTTGTTTGTTTGTTTTGTTAGCAGTTTGCAGAACTGATTTTTTAGAGTATACATTCTGTGTAGAGTCAACATTCTGGGTGGCCAATGGAATCTCTATATATTGTAGCATAGTTATCAGCTAATAATGGATCAAAGATATTCTTCCATGCCTGGAACCAATAACTCCCCCAACTTTGGTCAACAGACTCTGTATAGGGGCATTTGTTCAATGCTCAGGCAGGCTGTTCATATTCATGCTTTACCCATCATTTTCTGCTTGCTCAGAACCACAGGACCAAGGGGAGGCTAGAGCCATCTCAATTGTTTCTAGGCATGCAGACACTTTTGGACAGGCAAATAACCCTATGTATCCCTGTGACCTTATACATTTCCCAAAATGTCTCACAGCTTTTCCAAGTTCCCTATGGTTACCTAAATTGGTCAGCTTTTCTTTTTAAGGTTTTTGTCATTTTGCTGGGATTACTATAGTAACATCAGACAAAATATATTTTAAATTAATTTTAATTTTACTTTAAGTATTTTTACTTACATTAATTTTAATATATTTAAAAAGTAATATATTTCTGTTGTTTATAAGCTAAAAGGTTTAAAATATTTCATTATAGCAGCCTGAAGGAACTAAGTAAGGCATTCCTATTATATTGTGTTCAACAATCATTCTTTGTTCAACTATTTTGAAGTAACAGGCAACACTAAATCTCAGTTACAAATGACATCACAGATTTATTTTTCCCTCACATTTCATGGCTATGACAGATTGGTCTTATTATGGTCACTTGGATATCCAAGTTGAAGATAGCTCCACTATCTTAACACACCACTATCTCAAAATGTCTTCAAAGGTTCAGCGGAAGAGAAGAAGAATGGATAACTGTATGCTGGATCTCTGTACATATATTATTGATCAAAACAATTCACATGATCATGCCCACTTCAAGGAACCAGGGAATGTTCCTGGTTTTATTCCAGTGTGCATGGAATAAAAGAGATAGTAAAAAAATAATGAGCATTAGTAAGAACTCCAATATTGTGTAATCACAATTACAATTGTTATTTTCTGTTATTTAAGTTTCTTTTTAATGACTAGCTCAGCAATAGGCATTGTAGGCCATGATATCTGGCTACCATGCGACTTCAAATCAATTTTTAATAAAGGATATTTATAAAGATATTTGAATTTTTATATTTTCTTATATTAATTACACTGACATATAAATGGCAATTTTGCTAGGTAAAGAAATTTGGTTTAAATATTTTCCTACAAATCTCTTTTTGATACAGACTAATTTTGTTTTTACATTAAAAATGTATTCTGGCTGGATATTTGTAATATTACTTATGCCTGAATTATAGTTATTTGAGTATTCCTATTTTATTTTATATTGATATGGACTCATTTTTCCTAAAACACTCTGCTCTTAAAATTCAGACTGGGTTCCTCATTTCATTATATACATTTTTTTTTTAAACATTCTGGCCTCATATTGTTGACTGCTTTAGCTATCCTAAAAGCTAGATGTCATGCCAATCAGGGATTTAGGATATTCTATGTTAAGCTGGTAGTTACACTATGTATATCCTTTGAGTTAAAAATATTGCCATCTTTACCCACACATAATTGAAGAAATTCTTTTTTTTTTAATAGAAGAAATTCTTAAGGGAATGCCCTGATTCCTGAATGAATTAATTTTGATGTAGTGTCAATGTTTCATTCTTAATTTTCTTATCTGAAGAAAAATTGATAAAAAAGTCAGATAAAATCTGTTAACCACAACCTATATATTGACTAAAATTTTTAAAACTCAGACTTCTTGAATTGGTCAATATACCCTGATTATTGTTTTATTTTTTTCATATATATTTTTCCACTATCATTTTTGATCACTTGTTTCAAAGTTAAACATTGGAAACTTTATCATCTGCTGGCTCACGGTGAATAATTCCACTGCATTCTATCTTTCCAACTGATTAGATCTAAAAAAACATGAACAAAACATAAAGACGAAATAAAAAAAAAAATCAATCACCAGAAGACTGAAGAGTAAAGAATAGTACATGAAATGGGGAGGCAAATCAAAACTAGAAAAATGACTGAGATGGCAACAATAAAATAAGAAGAAAAGGAGAAATTCTTATCAGAGAAATAGGTTCTACACAAATAAACCAAATGCAGATGACAAAGCTTAAAAATATCTGAAATTAATGTACAAAGTAGGCTCAATAGCAGGATAGTGATAAAGAAAAAGGTACATAAACTCAAAAAGAGATATATAAAAATATATAATCTGAAGAACAGAGAAATATGAAAAAAATACATGATTAAAAAAATAGGAACCACTGAAAAAATATTGAAGGTCTAACATTTTTGTTACTGAACTTCTTGAGGGAGAGGAAAAAGACACAGGTAAGGAAGGAGAAATTTTCCTACTCTATAAGAAGCTTCCTACATTGAAAGCTACAGATTCATTGAATGCAAATGAAGAATAAAACATTTTTATACAAGGGAAATACCATTCAAATGATTACATACTTCACATGACAAAATGAGGAAAACAGAAGGTGGGCAACACTTTTCAAGGGACGACAGAAGAAATAGCTTTCAAGAATAAAAGCCAACTAAGATATTTTCAGATGATGAGAAGCTAAGAAAATTCATTGTAAATCCTACTCTAAAGGAAACGCTAAAGAAAGTTCTACAAAAATGTGAGACCCGGGAGAAATCTAAACTAAATAAATGATGAGTTTCAGAAAAGGCAAATGTTCGGGTCAGTAGAGTAGAATATTGTCTTGGCTTTATTCTTTTAAAATATGTAATTGTTGGAGTGCCTGGGTGGATCAGTCAGTTGAGTATTTGACTCTTGGTTTCAGCTCAGGTTACAATCTCAGGGACCTGTAACCCTGGGTTGGGGTTCCATGCTGCTTAAAGATTCTCTCTCTCCCTCTCCCTCTACCCCTCTTCTTCTTGCTCTCTCCTCTCTCTCTCAAAATAAATAAGTAAAAATTTAAATAAAAATTTTTACTTAAATAAGTAAAAATTTAAAAATAAAAAATATTTAAAACAATGTGTGATTATTGAAAGCAAAATTATAATATATTGTAGGGAGTTGTTCGACATGTTGTAAACTGTATATATAGATATATATAGATATATATATAACTGCATATATATATATATATGACAACTATAGATGCAGTGTGGAAAAGAGAGTTTTATATGGTTTAAGTGTTTCACTTACTTAAAGTCGTTAAACACTAACTCTGAATAGGCTATGAAAGTTAGGTAGCCACTAAAAGTAATATAAACACAGAGTAAAAAATAGAAAATAGAGACATTAAAATCAAATTTCTAAAAAAAATAATATTTCAATACACTAAATGAAGACAAGAAAGGGTGAGTGAAGGCACTGAAAAAAAAATGAAAGAATAAAGGAATAGGTAAAACCTACATGGATCATTTAAATAATTATATTTAATGTAAATAGTTTAAATATATCGATTAAAGGCTTAAACTGGATTAAAAAAACAGAACCCACGTATATTGAATATTATAAGTTCATCTTAAATATTTTGAGATTTTTTGAGAACAGTATACTGTGCAAATACATGAATCTTAATGAAGTTAGAGTATCTATTAATTTCAAAGTGGAATAAAGAGTGTTTCCAGTAATAACTCTTGACTCTCCCCAAACTTTACTAATAACCTACTGTAAACCAGAAGCCTTCCTGATAACAGTCAATTAATATGTATTTTGTATGTTATGTATGTTATATACTGTATTCTTCCAATAAAGTAAGCCAGGGAAAAAATTGTATGAAAAAAATCATAAAGAAGAGAAAATACATTTCCAGTACTCCACAGTAAAAAAAATAAAAAATAAAAAAAAATCTGTGTATAAGTGAACTTACACAGTTGAAAGTCATGTTGTTCAATGGTCAATTGTATATTAAAAATAAAAGTAAATAAATATTAATGAACTATTGTTTCCTTATGCATTAGTTAATTGTTTTGACCTTTTTATAACTTCTGAATATCCTTCAAATGTCTGATGAAAATAGCTTTTAAAAATAATGCAAGTCTGAATTTGACATGAGCAAATTAACTACACTCAATCCCTCATTTCTTATATAAGGAAATGAGAAATCATGAGACAGAGGCCATGGTGAAGGTGCTAGCACATAGAACTCTGCACCTGTAAGGGGGATTTCATTTATATATGCTGTGCACTAAATAGCTGTTCCTGTTCCTTCCTTGTCCTACCACCAGAATGGACATTGAAGAACATTGTATTTAAATTCTTTAATTTAATTTCAGAAATGATCCAGACTGTACAAACTTTAAGTCACTTATCCAATTCTTACATTTTCTGTTTATAAAACAAAGTGTTTGTTAATCTCCCTTTCAGCCTTAAAATTCCAAAATACCAGCTTTACCTTTTAATTTTGTGGCTCTATACCTATACTTTAAAATTATTTCTGAGTTTCTAGTTGTCTTTTTCAAAATAGGTCTCTCTAGTATTTATAAGAATTCTACAGCCAGATAATAATGAAATTCAGTGCAGTTCCCTTTTATCCACAATATATATTCAAAGTTAGTTCTGATGATATCCGGAAACCAGAGGGCCTTTTTCAACACTCATATGTATTCTCAAAGACCTTTGCATCTTCCAAGAGTTCAATTCTAGGTATATGTGTTTTTGCTTTAACATATAAATGTGTATTTATTTATGTGCAGATAATTCAAAGAGAACTCTGGCTGTGCAGCAATAAAAATGTCTGGAAAATTTAATATTTGCTCAACAATGGGATCATGCTTTTATGCTAATCACAGGCATATGAAAAATACTTGTAAAATTTAGTCAATTTATAACTAATGTCACTGAAATAGTTCCTCAAGTATATCAGCAAGGATAAGATATTTCATATCCCAACTTGGTATACCAACAGGATAAAAATGTAAGAAATATTCGAAGGTCAAAAATGCCTGCATTGATATTTGGTATCCATTTACTGTCTTTCTACAAAGATGGGTACTTAATCTTGAACTTGAAAATTACTCTTCAAAGAACTTGAGTCCAAATCCTAGACTTATATGTCATAATTTATTTTATTATTTTTTAAAAGATTTTATTTATTTGAGAAAGAGAGAGAACATGAGTAGGGGCAAGGGCAGAAGGAGAGAGAGAAGCAGCTCAGCTCCCCGCTGAGCAGGGAGCCCTATGAGGGGCTGGATCCCAGGACCCTGAGATTATGACCTCAAAGGCAGATGCTTAACTGACTAAGCCACCCAGGTGCCCCTAGACTAATATGTCATATTTTAATACAAAATGATTTGAATGATAACTTTTACTTTGATAGAAAATATAATACAATGTGACTGGTCAACTCTGCTTTAGCCAAATGCAGAACATACACCACACATTAAGTATTTTAAATTATATAGCTATAATTAAAAATAATTTAAATTATCTGAATCTAAGTTTGTTCAGTCTTTCAATGATCACTAAATCACACATATTTTTCTGTTTAATGTATTTTAGTTAAGAATAATTTTAATAGGAAGGAGGGGCAAGACGGCGGAAGAGCAGGGTCTCCAAGTCACCTGTCCTCAACAAATTACCTAGAAAACCATCCAATCATCCTGAAAATCTACGAATTCGGCCTGAGATTTAAAGAGAGACCAGCTGGAACGCTACAGTGAGAAGAGTTCGCGCTTCTATCAAGGTAGGAAGACGGGGAAAGGAAATAAAGGAACAAAAGGCCTCCAAGGGGGAGGGGCCCCGCGAGGAGCCGGGCTGAGGCCGGGGCGAGTGTCCCCAGGACAGGAGAGCCCCGTCCCGGGGGACCAGGAGCTGCACCGACCTTCCCCGCGGAAAGGGGCTCCCGGGGAACTGGAGCAGGATCCCCAGAAAGGCGGGGACGCCCTCGGGCTCCCTGGGACACTAACAGAGGAACTGCGCCCCGGGGGATGCGCCGAGCTCCCTAAGGGCTGCAGCGCTCGGCGGGACCCGGAGCAGCTCGGAGGGGCTCGGGCGGCGGCTCCGCGGAGGGGGCTGCGGGGCTCCGGGAACAGCTCAGCGGCGGCGGCTCGGGCGGAGGAAGAAGCTCCGCGCGGAGGGGGCTGCGCGGCTCCGGGAACAGCTCGGAGGGGCTCGGGCGGCGGCTCCGCGGAGGGGGCTGCGGGGCGGGAGCGCGAATCCAACAGCGCAGGCCGCGGAGCACAGGGCGCCGGGACACAGCCCAGGATCCGGCCTCCCCCGGGACAGGCAGAGGCCAGGAGGGCCCAGGACAGCGAGGACGCTCCTGCCCCGAGCTGAGCAGATCAGCGGCCCCGCCCCGGAGCCCCCAGGCCCTGCAGACGGAGAGCCCCGGAGCTACTGCGGGAGCTGACTCCAGGGTCCCAGAGCTGCCCCCGCCACTGTGGCTTCCTCCCGGGGCCTCACGGGGTGAACAACCCCACCGAGCCCTGCACCAGGCAGGGGCAGAGCAGCTCCCCCAAGTGCTCACACCTGAGAATCAGCACAGCAGGCCCCTCCCCCAGAAGACCAGCGAGACGGACCAGTTCCAGGGGAAGTCAAGGGACTTAAAATATACAGAATCGGAAGATACTCCCCCGTGTTTTTTGTTTGTTTGTTTTTTTGTTTTTTTGTTTTTGTTTTGTTTTGTGCTTTTTTTCTTTCTTCTTGATTTTTGATTGCTTCCCCCACCCCACCCCCCTTTTTTTCTCCTTTCTTTCTTTTTCTTTCTCTTTTTCTTCTCTTTGCCCCTTTTTTTTCATCTTTCTCTTTTTTCTTTTTCTCTTTTCTTTCCTTCTCTCTCTTTTTCTCCTTTTCCCAATACAACTTGTTTCTGGCCACTCTGCACTGAGCAAAATGACTAGAAGGAAAACCTCACTTCAAAAAAAAGAATCAGAAACAACCCTCTCTCCCACAGAGTTACAAAATCTGGATTACAATTCAATGTCAGAAAGCCAATTCAGAAGCACTATTTTACAGCTACTGGTGGCTCTAGAAAAAACCATAAAGGACTCAAGAGACTTCATGACTGCAGAATTTAAATCCAATCAGGCAGAAATTAAAAATCAATTAAATGAGATACAATCCAAGCTAGAAGTCCTAATGACGAGGGTTAACGAGGTGGAAGAACGAGTGAGTGACATAGAAGACAAGTTGATGGCAAAGAGGGAAACTGAGGAAAAAAGATGCAATTAAAAGACCATGAGGATAGATTAAGGGAAATAAATGACAGCCTGAGGAAGAAAAACCTACATTTAATTGGGGTTCCCGAGGGCGCCGAAAGGGACAGAGGGCCAGAATATGTATTTGAACAAATCCTAGCTGAAAACTTTCCTAATCTGGGAAGGGAAACAGGCATTCAGATCCAGGAAATAGAGAGATCCCCCCCTAAAATCAACAAAAACCGTTCAACAACTCGACATTTAATAGTGAAGCTTGCAAATTCCAAAGATAAGGAGAAGATCCTTAAGGCAGCAAGAGAAAAAAAGTCCCTGACTTTTATGGGGAGGAATATTAGGGTGACAGCAGACCTCTCCACAGAGACCTGGCAGGCCAGAAAGGGCTGGCAGGATATATTCAGGGTCCTAAATGAGAAGAACATGTAACCAAGAATACTTTATCCAGCAAGGCTCTCATTCAAAATGGAAGGAGAGATAAAGAGCTTCCAAGACAGGCAGGAACTGAAAGAATATGTGACCTCCAAACCACCTCTGCAAGAAATTTTAAGGGGGACTCTTAAAATTCCCCTTTAAGAAGAAGTTCAGTGGAACAATCCACAAAAACAAGGACTGAATAGATATGATGACACTAAACTCATATCTCTCAATAGTAACTCTGAACGTGAACGGGCTTAATGACCCCATCAAAAGGCGCAGGGTTTCAGACTGGATAAAAAAGCAGGACCCATCTATTTGCTGTCTACAAGAGACTTATTTTAGACAGAAGGACACCTACAACCTGAAAATAAAATGTTGGAGAACCATTTACCATTCAAATGGTCCTCAAAAGAAAGCAGGGGAGGCCATCCTTATATCAGATAAATTAAAATTTACCCCGAAGACTATAGTGAGAGATGAAGAGGGACACTATCTCATACTCAAAGGATCTATCCAACAAGAGGACTTAACAATCCTCAATATATATGCCCCAAATGTGGGAGCTGCCAAATATTTAAACCAATTAATAACCAAACTAAAGAAATACTTTGATAATAATACACTTATACTTGGTGACTTCAATCTAGCTCTCTCCATACTAGATAGGTCTTCTAATCACAACATATCCAAAGAAATGAGAGCTTTAAATGATACACTGGACCAGATGGATTTCACAGATATCTACAGAACTTTACATCCAAACTCAACTGAATACACATTCTTCTCAAGTGCACATGGAACTTTCTCCAGAATAGACCACATACTGGGTCACAAATCGGGTCTGAACCGATACCAAAAGATCGGGATAGTCCCCTGTATATTCTCCGACCATAATGCCTTGAAATTAAAACTCAATCACAACAAGAAGTTTGGAAGGACCACAAACACGTGGAGGATAAGGACCATCCTGCTAAAAGATGAAAAGGTCAACCAGGAAATTAAGGAAGAATTAAAAAGATTCATGGAAACTAATGAGAATGAAGATACAACTGTTCAAAATCTTTGGGATGCAGCAAAAGCAGTCCTGAGGGGGAAATACATCGCAATACAAGCATCCATTCAAAAACTGGAAAGAACTCAAATTCAAAAGCTCACCTTACACATAAAGGAACTAGAGAAAAAGCAACAAATAGACCCCACCCACAGCAGAAGAAGACAGTTAATTAAAATTCGAGCAGAACTAAATGATATCGAGACCAAAAGAACTGTGGAACAGATCAACAGAACCAGGAGTTGGTTCTTTGAAAGAATTAATAAGATAGATAAACCATTAGCCAACCTTATTAA
Source organism: Vulpes lagopus (assembly GCF_018345385.1). Lineage (NCBI taxonomy): Eukaryota > Metazoa > Chordata > Mammalia > Carnivora > Canidae > Vulpes > Vulpes lagopus. The sequence goes on from NC_054827.1 coordinate 8,503,639, forward strand.
AAAGAAGAGAGAGAAGACTCAAATTAATAAAATCATGAATGAGAAAGGAGAGATCACTACCAACACCAAGGAAATACAAACGATTTTAAAAACATATTATGAACAGCTGTACGCCAGTAAATTAGGAAATCTAGAAGAAATGGACGCATTCCTGGAAAGCCACAAACTACCAAAACTGAAGCAGGAAGAAATAGAAAACCTGAATAGGCCAATAACCAGGGAGGAAATTGAAGCAGTCATAAAAAACCTCCCAAGACACAAGAGTCCAGGGCCAGATGGCTTCCCAGGGGAATTCTATCAAACGTTTAAAGAAGAAATCATACCTATTCTACTAAAGCTGTTTGGAAAGATAGAAAGAGATGGAGTACTTCCAAATTCGTTCTATGAGGCCAGCATCACCTTAATTCCGAAACCAGACAAAGACCCCACCAAAAAGGAGAATTACAGACCAATATCCCTGATGAACATGGATGCAAAAATTCTCAACAAGATACTAGCCAATAGGATCCAACAGCACATTAAGAAAATTATTCACCATGACCGAGTAGGATTTATCCCTGGGACACAAGGCTGGTTCAACACTCGTAAAACCATCAGTGTGATTCATCATATCAGCAAGAGAAAAACCAAGAACCATATGATACTCTCATTAGATGCAGAGAAAGCATTTGACAAAATACAGCATCCATTCCTGATCAAAACCCTTCAGAGTGTTGGGATAGAGGGAACTTTCCTCGACATCTTAAAAGCTATTTACGAAAAGCCCACAGCAAATATCATTCTCAATGGGGAACCACTGGGAGCCTTTCCCCTAAGATCAGGAACAAGACAGGGATGTCCACTCTCACCACTGCTGTTCAACATAGTTCTGGAAGTCCTCGCCTCAGCAATCAGACAACAAAAAGACATTAAAGGCATTCAAATTGGCAAAGAAGTCAAACTCTCCCTCTTCGCCGATGACATGATACTCTACATAGAAAACCCAAAAGCCTCCACCCCAAGATTGCTAGAGCTCATACAGCAATTTGGTAGCGTGGCAGGATACAAAATCAATGCCCAGAAATCAATGGCATTTCTATACACTAACAATGAGACTGAAGAAAGAGAAATTAAGGGGTCAATCCCATTTACAATTGCACCCAAAAGCATAAGATACCTAGGAATAAACCTAACCAAAGAGGTGAAGGATCTATACCCTAAAAACTATAGAACACTTCTGAAAGAAATTGAGGAAGACACAAAGAGATGGAAAAATATTCCATGCTCATGGATTGGCAGAATTAATATTGTAAAAATGTCAATGTTACCCAGGGCAATTTACACGTTTAATGCAATCCCTATCAAAATACCATGGACTTTCTTCAGAGAGCTAGAACAAATTATTTTAAGATTTGTGTGGAATCAGAAAAGACCCCGAATAGCCACGGGAATTTTAAAAAAGAAAACCATATCTGGGGGTATCACAATGCCAGATTTCAGGTTGTACTACAAAGCTGTGGTCATCAAGACAGTGTGGTACTGGCACAAAAACAGACACATAGATCAATGGAACAGAATAGAGAACCCAGAAGTGGACCCTGAAATGTATGGTCATCTAATATTCGATAAAGGAGGAAAGACTATCCATTGGAAGAAAGACAGTCTCTTCAATAAATGGTGTTGGGAAAATTGGACATCCACATGCAGAAGAATGAAACTGGACCACTCTCTTTCACCATACACAAAGATAAACTCAAAATGGATGAGAGATCTAAATGTGAGACAAGAGTCCATCAAAATCATAGAAGAGAACACAGGCAACACCCTTTTTGAGCTCGGCCACAGTAACTTCTTGCAAGATACATCCACAAAGGCAAAAGAAACAAAAGCAAAAATGAACTATTGGGACTTCATCAAGATAAGAAGCTTTTGCACAGCAAAGGATACAGTCAACAAAACTAAAAGACAACCTACAGAATGGGAGAAGATATTTGCAAATGACATATCAGATAAAGGGCTAGTTTCCAAAATCTATAAAGAACTTATTAAACTCAACACCAAAGAAGCAAACAATCCAATCATGAAATGGGCAAAAGACATGAAGAGAAATCTCACAGAGGAAGACATAGACATGGCCAACATGCACATGAGAAAATGCTCTGCATCACTTGCCATCAGGGAAATACAAATCAAAACCACAATGAGATACCACCTTACACCAGTGAGAATGGGGAAAATTAACAAGGCAGGAAACAACAAATGTTGGAGAGGATGTGGAGAAAAGGGAACCCTCTTACACTGTTGGTGGGAATGTGAACTGGGGCAGCCACTCTGGAAAACTGTGTGGAGGTTCCTCAAAGAGTTAAAAATAGACCTGCCCTACGACCCAGCAATTGCACTGTTGGGGATTTACCCCAAAGATTCAGATGCAATGAAACGTCGGGACACCTGCACCCCAATGTTTCTATCAGCAATGGCTGCAATAGCCAAACTGTGGAAGGAGCCTCGGTGTCCATCGAAAGATGATGGATAAAGAAGATGTGGTTTATGTATACAATGGAATATTCCTCAGCAATTAGAAATGACAAATACCCACCATTTGCTTCTACGTGGATGGAACTGGAGGGTATTATGCTGAGTGAAATAAGTCAAGCGGAGAAGGACAAACAGTGTATGTTCTCATTCATTTGGGGAATATAAATAATAGTGAAAGGGAATATAAAGGAAGGGAAAAGAAATGTTGGGAAATATCAGGAAGGGAGACAGAACATAAAGACTCCTAACTCGGGGAAACGAACTAAGGGTGGTGGAAGGGGAGGAGGGCGGGTGTTGGAGGGGAATGGGTGACGGGCACTGAGGTGGACACTTGACGGGATGAGCACTGGGCGCTTTTCTGTATGTTGGTAAATTGAACACCAATAAAAATTAATTAAAAAAAAAGAATAATTTTAATTGTATTTTTTGATACATGATTATACAGTCAGTGAAAAATTATCATACAATATTTGATCTATCCCCTATTTATTTGTACTCATAGATTTTTCCTTCAGGCTTAAGAGAAGAATGAAGGATGGTTTTCTTTTCTTTTTTTTTTAAATTTTTATTTATTTATGATAGTCACAGAGAGATAGAGAGAGAGGCAGAGACACAGGCAGAGGGAGAAGCAGGCTCCATGCACCGGGAGCCCGACGTGGGATTCGATCCCGGGTCTCCAGGATCGCGCCCTGAGCCAAAGGCAGGCGCCAAACTGCTGCGCCACCCAGGGATCCCTGAAGGATGGTTTTCCTTTGTGTCTCTATTCATATGTCTTTTTTCATCTATAAAATGTAGATTGTCATCCTTTCTTGACACTCTATTAATAGGAGAAAACATGGTCCATTCTGATGTCCTCTGTTGGTGCAAATTCTTGTGTTACATGTTACTGAATTCATGGGGCTTTCTGAAGATGTCTGTCTCAGTAGCATGAGGCAGTGTATGATCCTAGTGCAGATGACAAGGTTAGTGTCTGAGCTGCATGCTAAAATTTCCCATCTGCATAGCTCCCAATCAAGAAGGGGAGAAAGAAATTCATTTTGACCTTAGGTCTGAAGAAGATGCAAAAATCCAAATCTTCCAACAATAAAAGTAATATTTTGTTCCCTAAATGACATTTTTTACAGTACTTCACTGTTTAGACCTAAATAGTGAAGTCAGCCCTCTGGCTTCCAGATTTATACTTTCCTCCTGGTAACTCATGAGTCCTGTCTCTGGTATATGCTCTAGGAGAAATGCTGGAGAACAGAAAGTGTATAACACTTTAGTGCATCTAAAGACTGGTAGTCTAGGGAATTAAATCATCACCTTTAAATTTTGGTTCAGTTACAAATTCACACCCTTTAACATTTTACTTCTTTTAAAGATTTTATTTATATATTTGAGAGAGAGAGAGAGAGAGAGAGTGTGTGCCCATTCGCACGTGCAAGTGGGGTGAGGGGCAGAGGGAGAAGTAGACTCCCTGCTGAGCCTGGAGCCTGATATGGGGTTCTATCCAATGACCCTGTCATCATGACCTGAGCTGAAGTCAGGCTTAACCAACTGAGCCAAGGTGGGGACCTTATCCCCTTTAACATTTTGAAGCTTTTAAAACCAAATGAACCATGCTACCTCTCACAGTATCTATGAAACCATAATCTGTGCAAGGACCAAGCTCATTAGCATTAAGTGGAAACAGACCATTCAGCTCTTGCAATAGCTTCTTGCAATGTTTTTATCATTATCATTGTATTTGGTTGATAAAATATTGCTATCTCAAATGTTACTTTATTTTTCTTATTGTCATTGATGTAAAATTCTTATTATCCTTTGAATTAAATGCCACTATTTCCAAATGGCAAAAAGACTTTTTTTTTAATGTATCCAAAATATATACAATTCTCAAGAACAACAAAACAGTATTTGAAAAATCTATGATATGGAATTGTATTTGAGAGATAGTAAGCCTTAGGTCTTGCTTTGGTCTTACGTTCTAAGTTGTGTTCACCTTAGACAAATAAGTATCTTCATAGTCAAATCCTATAGTCTAGTGAATTCTATTTTAGGATGAACAACACGCAAAATCATAATAAAAAGCTGTACTATTTCCTTTACTTACTTCTCTCTTTCAGAGACTTCTCAGGGTTGAACAATGTGTATGTCAAGGCAAAGTTCTATTGCTCCTGAGATTTGCAACTAAAATGTCATCTAATATTTAGATGAATTGAGAAAGTGCCTTTCTCAATTTAGATATTGAACTGGGGAAGTATCTAATCTCAATTTTACTGCTTAGTGAATCAAAATAAATGTTCAGAATCCTTTACTATAGAAGATAAATTCTTACTTTTCATGACACTTTTGTGAAAAAATATAGACAGAGACTGATAATCATTATAAACTTTTTAAAAAAACAATATGTTTTTATGGTTATTATCATGGTGACATCTCCCAAGATCTTTATATGTGTCAGATAATAGCCTACTGATTGTGCATGATTCTTGGTGTCCTACAAAATCCCTTTTTGGTGATAGTTCATTTTGTGTCAACTTGGCTAGACCATGAGGTAGCTATTACTATTATTCTGGGTGTTCCTATTAAGATGTTGTGGATGAAGTAGACATTTAAATCTATGAACATTGGGAAAAGCAGATTGCCCTCCATAATGTGAATGTACTTCATCCAGTCAGATGAACTGGAATAGAACAAGAAAACCAGCTTTCCCTGAGCAAGAGATAATTCTCTGGAGATGACCTTCAGATATCATCTGTAAGATTGGATCTCCTGGGTTTCCAGCTTGCTGGTCCACATTTCAGATTTTGAACTTGCCAACTTCCATAATTACATGGGTCAATTCTCTTAAAATAACTATATATATATATATATACATATATATATATATATATATACACAAATTAATTTGAAACCAGAGCCTGTAACCTAGGTTCTACTAAGGTTAGATTCAATGGGAACAAGTAAAAAGTTCAATAGTAGTAAAAATCAATAGCACTAAGAGATGGAACCAATGGGCTTAATACAAAAACTTTAAAAATGTTTCTACTCATTCTGTGTAAGTCTATATAAAATTATGAATTTCCCAAAAATAATTTCTTCTTGACTTATACAATTATAATATTAAAATAGAAAGTAAGGGGCATCCCTGGGTGGCTCAGCGGTTTAGTGCCTGGCTCAGGGCAGGATCCTGGAGTCCCAAGATCGAGTCCCACATCGGGCTCCCTTGCATGGAGCCTGCTTCTCCCTCTGCCTATGCCTCTCTCTCTCTCTCTCTCTCTCTCTGTGTCTCTCATTAATAAATAAATAAATAAATAAATAAATAAAATATTCTAAAAATAGATAAAATAAAATATAAAGTATGTTTGATCTCTTCTGTATTTACTCAGTAATTCATTCTATCTACAGATATGTTTTGAACATCTCCTATTTTTTAAATTTATTTCTTTTTAGTTTATGTGTTGCCAAAGCACATACTTGAGATAAAATTTCATTTTTCCTTGATCAAGTCCCATTCAAACTTTTTACCCCCACTGTTTATAACAAACTGTGTTTTCCTGCATTAAATAGGATCTTTTCCAGGTAGCCTTTCCCTGGTAATGGTTAGTGTCTCTCCAAAGTACTAGGCACAGAGAAACCAAAATGGATAAGAGAAGCAAGGTTGCTGCCCTCATGGAGCTTATAATTTAGAAGACAATATGTTAAATAAATAAAAGAAAAACAATGGATCAGAAGTTTAATGAAGGAGAATAAAACAAGATAGTTGAGATTATATCACTTGGGGCCTAGACTGAAGGCTCAAAGATATCTTTTCTAAAGATAGTGTATTAAAGTAGAAACTTAATGTTAAGTAAGAATGAACCTAATAAATATTTAATTGTTGAGAGAAGGACATACAGGGAAGAGGAGAGGAGAAAAGGTGATCAGAACAAAATTTTATATAGTGTAGACTTGATAATCCTACCTCAAGAAGAAAAAGAACAAAATAAAGGAGTATGTAGACTCTATAGAAAAGTATAATTCCTTTAAATTATCTGTGGAAAGGGACCGAAAATTTGTGGTTAGTTCCTGGGAAAGAAATGGGGTACACATGTTCTGGTATATTATGTTCTTTTGTTGAGTTTTATCATACAGATGATATTAAAATTGGAGTTTCATCATTGGACATATGACAAGGCATTATCCATAAGTTATTTCTCCCACTAGGTCACGGAATTCTTGGCCACTAGATACATTATGACAACTGTCAGGAAGTTAAATAATTTATATACACCAATAATGAAGCAGCAGAAATAGAAATCAATAAATCAATCCCAGTTACAACTGCACCAAAAAGCATAAGATACCTAGAAATAAACCGAACCAAAGAAGTAAAAGATCTGTGTTCTGAAAACTGTAAAACACTGGTGAAAGAAATTGAAGATAACATTAAGAAACAGAAAAACATTCCATGCTTATGGATTGAAAGAACAAATATTGTTAAAATGTCCTTACTACCCAAAGCAATCTACACACTTAATGCAAGCCCTATCAAAATACCAGGATGCCTGTGTAGCTCAGTCAGTTAAACATCTGCCTTTGGTTTAGGTCATGATCCCAGGTCCAGGGATGGAGCCCTTCATTGGGCTCCCTGCTCAGCTGAGAGCCTGCTTCTCCCTCTTCCTCTGCTTCTCCCTTCCCTGCTTGTGTATGTGCACTCCATCGCTTTTTCTCTCTCTCTTAAGTAAATAAAATATATATTTTTAAATACCACCAGCATTTTTCACAGAGCTAGAACAAACTATCTTAAAATTTGTATGGAACCACAAAAGTCTCAAAATAGGCAGAGCAATTTTGGAAAAGAAAAGAAAAGCTGCAAGTATCACAATTCCTGACTTCAAACTACATTACAAAGCTATAGTCAGCAAGTGTGGTACTGGCACAAAAATTGACACATAGATCAATGGAACAGAATAGAAAGCTTAGAAGGGAGCCCACAACTACATGCCCAACTAATCTTCGACAAAGCAGAAAAAAATATTCAATGGAAAAAAGACAGTCATTCAACAAATGATGTTGGGAAAACTGGATAGCAACATGCAAAAGATTGAAGCTGGGCCACTTTCTTACACTACGTGCAAAAATAAAGAGGCAAGACCTACATGTAAGACAGGAAACCATCAAAATCCTAGAAGAGAACACAGGCAGTAACTTCTTTCACATTGGCTGTAGCAAGTTCTCACTAGATATGTCTCCTTAGACAAGGGAAACAAAAGCAAAAGTAAAGAATTGGAACTTCATCAAGATAAAAAGCTTCCGCACAGCGAAGGAGACAATCAACAAACCTAAAAGGCAACCTTCCAAATAGGAGAAGATATTTGCAAATGACATATCTGATAAAGGGTTAGTATCCAAAATCTATAAAGAACTGATCAAACTCAACTTCCCTAAAATAAATAATTCAGTTAATAAATGGGCAGAAGACAAAACAGACATTTTTTTCAAAGAAGACAGACAGATGACCAACAGACATGTGACAAGATGCCCAACATCACTGACCATCATGGAAATACAAATTAAAACTATAATGAGATACCACCTCTCACCTGTCAGAACAGCTAATATTAACACAGGAAACAGTGGATATTGAAGAAGATGTGGGGAACCCTCATACTGTTGGCAGGAAAGCAAACAGGTGCAGTCACTGTGGAAAACAGTATGCAGGTCCTCAAAAAGTTAAAAATAGATCAACCGGGGGAATCTGGGTGGCTCAGTGGTTGATTGTCTGCCTTTGGCTCGGGTCGTGATCCCTGGGATTGGGTCCCACATCGGGGTCCCCACAGAGAGCCTACTTCTCCCTCCGCCTGTGTCTCTGCCTCTCTGTCTCTCTCTGTGTGTGTGTGTCTCTCATGAATAAATAAACCTTTAAAAAAAAAAAAAAAGAACTACCGTATGGCCCAGCAATTGCACTATTGAGTATTTACTCAAAGGAAAAAAAAAATACAGATTTGAATGGGAACATGCACCTCAATGTTTATGCTTATAGTTGCATTATCAACAATAGCCAAATCATGGAAAGAGCCCAAATGTCCATCAACTGATGAATGGATAAAGATGTGATATATACCATAAAATAGAATGAAATCTTGAGATTTGCAAACATGTGGATGGAACTAGAGAGTATGATGCCAAGCAAAATAAGTCAGTCATAGAAAGACAAATACTCTATGCTTTCCTTCATATGTGCAATTTAAGAAACAAAACATGAGCATATGAAAAAAAGAGAGAGAGAGGCAAATGGGAAAAGAGACTCTTAACTATAAAGAACTAACTGAGAGTTCCTGGAGGGGTAGTGAGTGGCTGGGGGATGAGTGATGGGGATTAAGGAGGGCACTTGTTATGATGAGCACTGGGTGTCATACATAAGTAATGAATCACTAAATTCTAACCCTGAAACTAGCATTCCACTATATGTTAACCAACTGGAATTTAAATAAAAACTTGGACAAAAAACTTGTTAGAAAGCTCAATGATAATCTTTATCAACAGAATAGTAATGCTAATATTAAAACTTTGGAGAGCGGAAAAATGCTTTCTGAGGGTATAAGCACTGAGTATGTAATTGAAGACAGGGAAAGGAGTTTGGCTGGAAGGGCCATATTTGAGCTAATGGGTTTGTTCCCACGTCTTTCCTTAAAATGATTAACATCTCCCCTTCCCTTCTTTCCCTGTTCTATACCTAATTAACTTCTTTAAATGCATCATCCCCAGAAATACTTCCCTAACTCAACCTTTGTGTTTTAATGTGTATGTTACCTATTCTTCTCTTGTATCTTGAGCATCTTATTTTCACAGCACTCCCCATTATCCTGTAATCATCCTTTTACAAGTTATTTCTCCTTAGAGCTCACTGAGGTCAAGTACAATAAAAACTAAACTTATTTCACAGTTGCTTAAAGAGAAAAAAAGAAAGCAAAAAGAAAAACATTTATATAATGTTAAAGTAGGACGCAAGATCAAAGGGCAAATGCCCAGGAGGTAATAGACATACAAAATAATTTTTAAACTTCCGGCTGTTAAAAAACAAATTTCTAAGTAATAAATACGGTACAAATTTTTAATAATTCCTTTGCGAGATTGACAAACTAGAAGATTGTGTTGCTATGGATTCAGACAACAGCTAATACTTTATGTACATTTATTTGAAGGATTCAGTTTAAGATATGCACAATTTCCTTCCCACATTTTTCAGCATTATATGTCATTTTAACTTTTGCATGGAAAAATCACATTCAATCTCGTATAATTCAGATGGACTAATAACTTGAAAAATATCACTGTTGAAAACAACACATTTGCTAAAACAATAAAGCAAAAAGGCCACAAGGCTGAGGCTCTAATGCTTTGGTGGTCTATGCAGGTAGACAGAAACCTAAGCCAGAGTCAATGCACTCAAATCAGAGAAAATTAAATTTAAGAACACCTAATCACACACAGGTAACCAGGCTTTCACAAAGCAGGCAAACGATGGAGCTACAGCCAATCTGATCTACCAGCGTTGCTTTGCTTCCTGCCTTCTGTGTAAAAGCCTTTCTCAATGTTCCAGTCAATGGAGTGCTCTTAACTATTTGCAGTTGTCTGCCACCAGATTGGGATCAATGCTGGCTGAAACAAACTCTTCAAAATATAGATGTACCTCAATTTATTTCTTAAAAGTTCTGATTTTAGAATCAGAGGAAGGAGACCTCCAAAGACTTCTGGCAGTAGTGAGCAGTGGAGAGAAGAAACATGTCTAGTCGCTCATGTGCAATGGATTTCTCACTGCCCTCAAATGTAGAGTCCCTCTCAGATCTGAGCCCCACTGTTTCTCATTAGGGACTCTCTATTTGAACATTTATTTCCTGGACTAGATATAGAGATGGACTAGTACTGTTCTGAACCAGTGTGAGGCCTATAAGAGCAAAAGGAGTCTTTCCAGTTAAAGGTACTGCAGCTACAACATATTGACATATCTTGGGGACCAGCATCAGCTGACATCCCAGAACTGATAACAAGCAGAAGCAGAGGAAGTCTACAGGGGCCCAGGACTGATCAAATCCCTATATAAAGGGGAGGATTTTGGCAGCAAACTCTCAGACTCTTCAGACATGACCTCTCTATGTCTGACCACTTAAAAAAGGCAGCTGCCATGGAAGGCTCTGCAGTTGGATCTCTGTAAAGAATGAAGATTCCTCCCTGATTGGACATAAAAAGCAGCTGACCTGGAGCCTTATCTCAACTGCACACCCGCAGAATGACTTCTTCATGTTTAATTCCTTAACTTCTTACACCTTTCTTTTTCTTGTTCGCTGTGTGGTTTGTCTTGTGCCCTGCTCTGTGTGCTGTGTTAGAAGCCAACTTTAATCACCCAGTGAACTACTGTTGAGTTTTAGAATCCTGAACCTGTTCTATATATTGCAATTAACTTTGCTTCATAATTGAATAAAGATGACATTGTGGATAGACACAAGTTGTGTGTGTGCCTTCATAGCGTGCTCATGGCAAGGCCTCAGGTAGGTAAATTTCCTTTTATGAGAACAAAAAGGAATATGGATTTCTCTGAGTCCAAAGAGTCTTGGACTCTTCCCCGGCTTGCTATATATATAAATATAATGGACGCAAAGCTATGTTCTCCTGAACAACTGGATTAACCTTATTAAAAATAATCTTGAATTATAGTCATCATAGCAGGAAATGATTAACCTTGTTTATCCATTTATGAAGAACCCTAGAGAAAGAGGGTTTCTCCCCTCTTTCTAAATCTCCCCAAAATAATGAGACACATGTTTTTTAAAATTTATTTATGATAGTCACAGAGAGAGACAGAGAGAGAGAAAGAGGCAGAGACATAGGCAGAGGGAGAAGCAGTCTCCATGCACCGGGAGCCCGACGTGGGATTCGATCCCGGGTCTCCAGGATAGCGCCCTGGGCCAAAGGCAGGCGCTAAACCGCTGTGCCACCCAGGGATCCCTAATGAGACACATTTTGTATTTGTATGCAGAAGTTTCTAAGAGACTGAATTAATTAAAAATTGCCTCTTTAAAAGATTCCTTCTAGTAGGCAAATTTAAAAATCTCTTTAAAATATCTTTAAAAAGTTATATATATATAACTTTTCAAGAGTGTTATACACACACATATATACATATATATGTAAATTTATATTTACATATAAATGTATATTTATACAATTGTATATATTGTATATATACAATATATATTGTATATATATACAATATATATTTGTATATATATATATATACAAATATATATATATGTTTGTAGCCATCAGCAATGTATCAGATGTCCTTGCTGAGGTCGGAGCTACAGAAACAAGATGAACAATGAGATGAAGAGCAAAAACAATTCTTCCACAGACATGAGATGATAAACTACACATTTCACAATTAGACAAAAACAACCTAACCCTGGTGGTCTACCAAATATTTGCTCAATATCACATGTAGGACAGGTGACCAAAAGAGGGGAATTGCTAAAGTAATTAAACAAGAAGGCCATTAGACTTAAAGTGGCTCTTGTGCCTTGGATGCAAGCAGTCCAAAACCTAAGCCAGAGTCAATGCACTCCAATCCGATCATACAAAATTTAAGAATAACTAATCCTAAATAATCAATGAGGCTTTCCCAACAAGACAACTGCTTAAACTACAACAATTAAATCGTTCTTTACTTTCATGTCTTCTCTATAAAGCACCTGTCAGTAGAGTCTTCCTATTTATTGTTTTGTGCTGCCAAATTCAAATTGATGTTAACTCAAATAAACTCTTCTAAATTTCAGTTTATCTTTGAACACGCTGAAAAATAAAAGTAAGTTATTTTTACTCTAAAGAAATGTGGCTTGATATATTACAATGTGTATTTAGATAGACAAATGTTAAATGCATGCTTTGTTGTCTTTTTGCTCATGGTGGGAAATTTTTTTCTTGTGAAGTTCCCCACAAGACATTATCTTGGCTTCTCAGAATAGAAAATAACAGTTGGCTAATGTGTGTAACAGAATAATTTTATCCATGTTGTATAAAAGAACCAGTCTTTTTAGTATGTAGATGTCACAAATTGCTAGGGGGAAACTCAGCAATCTTCATACTTTCTACTTTTTCTAATCTATTAAAATTCTTCCAGATTTCCTATTGCAACTACAGCTGTGAGCCTGTGATTATCACTAAACCAAAATGTAAATAGACTTTACAATTGAAAATATACATGGAGAATAAGTAAAGATTCATTCCCACCTTGTCCACAACAGTACACAGACATAATAGTTTCATCTGATTCTACTAAGGCTAATGGGAAATGTCTAAATGTCAAGCTAGTTTCTATCAATATGTACTAAACAAGTGCTTTTAGAATTAGGATTAAGGTTGCCACTGAAGAAAAAATATATATATTTATTGAAATCTAGATACTTTTTAAAATATTTGATTAATAAGCATTCTTAAAATATGAATGCTTATACTAATAACACCTTTATGTAAATGTTAATAGTAACTGAAGTTTTACTTTATATGTCACCTTTTATAATTATTGACTTGATTTGAAATAAATTGTGATGTATTTTGATAATGTTCAACAGACTTTGTGATATATTGAATAATAATAGTAACAACTATGATATATTGAATAATAATAGTAACAACTAAAAGTGTTTTAAATTAACATAGTAGAAGAGAAACTCAATTTGAGTGCAGTCTAGACAAAGAAGCTAAGAAATTTTGTTTTCACATGATTTCTACCTCATTTCCTACATTGCTGCCAGAAATATAATTGAAGAAAAAAGTCAATTTTATTATAATTAAAGAAAAAGTCACAATTTTATGAATTTTGAAGCCATATTTTTAAAATATGGATTAAATATACAGACCATAGTAATTAAATGATTTCTGTCACTAACCCATATAGTACCACCTAATATTTGAGTGGGGCTTTATAATTTGAAATATTTTTTTCAGATTTCATTTTCCCAAGAAATGCATAAGGATGCTGGTCAAACATTATTAATCTCATTTTACAGAATAGGAAACTAAATTAGAATTAGTTGTTATAAATGGCACACATAAAATTATGGCTCTGCTTTTTTCTTTTATTTATTTATTTTTAAAAATTTTTATTTATTTATGGTAGTCAGAGAGAGAGAGAGAGAGGCAGAGACACAGGCAGAGGGAGAAGCAGGCTCCATGCACCGGGAGCCCGACGTGGGACTCGATCCCGGGTCTCCAGGATCACGCCCTGGGCCAAAGGCAGGCACCAAACCGCTGCGCCACCCAGGGATCCCTGCTTTTTCTTTTAAATGCCAGTTTAATGTTTATTCTATGATACCTCACTGCATCTAGAAGATAATATTTACAATGATAAATTTTGTAATTGTCCTATAATGCAGCCATAGAGTTTTCTGATGATTTAGTTATATTTTAAAATATATCATTTGAAAAAATGCATAGCAGTATTTAGATATTCTGGTTCTCTCAAGATCAAAATCACTCTGCTTGTTTTTTTTTTTTCGTTTTTTAAGAAGCTTTGTAAAAATATAAGCAAAGCTATGGACGGGTTGAGAGGGAACCAATTTTTATATGATAAAAACTGAAAAGTCACTTTAGAGAAGTGGTATTTAATACAATATTTCCATAGCTATCAGAAAGTATATTACTTAATTTTAAACCAATACAAAAATTATATGGGTTATCTTTATTTGAGAAAGGTGATTTTGAAGACTGATTTTCCAAAGTGTCTGGATGTACAAATAACTTTTACCTAAGTAATTTTGTTTGAAAATCAGAATTTATAATAATGTTATATGTGCTAATTTAATATACTTTGAAGTTGATAAATCGCATTATGTATCTGCTAAGACAATTACCTTACATTTCACATCCAGAATCTATCCAAAGCCTTGCTAGTTATTACTAGTAAAGATATCATCAAAATTTGATTGGTAATTTTGGTAGAAAAGTATTACTGTCTTTTACACTTTTCATAAAACAGAAGGACTTCCAAATATATAATGCCATCATGTCTGAAAAAACTGGGAAGAAAGACTGGGATACCTGCAAGTTATCTAGCTCATTTAACTATTTCAGTTAATTGCTTACAATATACACAGCTATCAATAGATCTCAAACAGTAAGCAACTAACATAAAACAAATGAATTATTTTTAATTATAAAATGCGGATTTTAGGGGCACCTGGGTGGCTCAGTAGGTTAAGAGTCTGCCTTTAGCCCTGATCATGATCCCAGGATCCTGGGATTGACTCCTGCTAAGTGGGGAACCTACTTCTCCCTCTTCTTCTGACTCTCCTCCCAGGCTCTCTCTCTCTCTCTCTTTTAATTTTTTTTAATTTTAAAAATCGTTTTTAAAAATGTGGATTTTAATCTTTGGGTTATGTAATTTGTGTGAATACTTTGAAAAAACTAAAAATTATAAGAAAATTAAAATAATTTGTTTTCAAAGTTAGACAAATGGTATGAAGGAGGTAACAAATGTAATTTTAATAAGGTGACATTTATAATGCAAATGAGAAAAGAATACAAATATTTATGAACCAAAGAGCACAGCCTTTAACTCATAATGCATGCATGACAGGGAAAAGATAACAAAATCATCAAAAATGGGAATCCTTATCTTTTGTCAACCTATACCAAATTAAGTAGAGCTAAAGTAAGTATGGAGAATATGAAAAAGTTTTTTTTTTATCTAACAGGTATAAACTGATTCTTCTTCTTTTATATATAATATTATATATTATATAATAATATAGTTACACTAGGGGTACCCAGGTGAATCAGTTGTTTATGTGTCCAACTCTTGATCTCAGCTCAGGTCTTGATCTCAGGGTTGTGAGTTCAAGCTCCGTATTGGGCTCCATGCTCAGCATGGAGCCTATTTAAAAAAAAAAAAAAAGTTACACTAAAAAGTTATACAGGAATCAGGAGTTACATCATCAAAATGGTGAAATAGGAATTTTCTATCATCTTTCCACCAAAGAACACTGATTTTAGCAATCACTCTCAGATAAAAATGCCTTTGTGGAAGTCTGAGTCCAGTTGAGAAGTCCAAGCACACCTTCGGAATAAAATAATTTGAAGTTGGATTAACTGAAGAGAATAAGAGGAAAAAGCGTCACTTGACCCGTCACTCCTCTTCAAGAAGCCATAACTCAGTGACAAGAGAACTCTTCCTGGCTGGTGACTTCTCCCACAGGGGAAAGTGAGAGCACATGAGTAAGCACCTGGCTTCCCTAGCAGTATAGGATGCTGCGAGAGAGATCCACTTTTTTTCTCTCCCAATTTTGAAAAATTCTGAGCCTCAGTCCAGGGCTGATGAGAGGTGTTTCTCTCTTAAGACCACTCAGTAAGACTGGAGGAGGTGAATGCTTCTTCCCATGCAAAGTTAGCAACACAAGACTTCAAGGAACATGAACAATCAAGGCAAAAGGACACCACCAAAGGAACACAATAATTTTCCACTAATCAACTCCAAAGAAATAGATATCTGTCATCGTTAAGAATTCAAAATAGTTGTTTTAAGGAAGCTCAGTGAACTACAAGAAGGCATAGAAAGACAATTTAATGAAATCAGAAAACAATCCATGAACGAAATAAGTTTAGCAGACAGAGAAATCAACAACAACTATACAGAAATTGTTGAGCTGAAGAATATAATGAGTGAAAGAAAAATACAATCTTTAAAAAAAATCTTTAAAAAAAAAGAAAAAGGAAAAAGACATCAGTATCTTGAAAAGATATTTCCATTCCTACATTCACTTTAGCATTATTCAAAATAGCAAAGAATTGACTTGAGTGTGCCTATCAATAGATGGATAAATACAATGTGATATTGTATATAATGGAATTTTACTTAGCACAAAAGAAAAGAAGGATATCATGGTGAACTTTGAGGGCCATATACTAATTGATATAAGTTAAAGAAACACTAGTACTGTATGATGTCACTAACATGTGGCATTCAAAAAGCCCAACTCACAGACACAGAGATAAGAATGGTGATTCTCAGGATGAAGTATTGGGAGAATGGGAAGATGTTTGTCAAAAAAAATGAACTTCCATTTATAAGATGAATATGTTCTGAGAGGTAATGTACAAGATGATAACTAGAATGAACAATACTGTATTATTTACTTGAATATTGCTAAGAAAGTAAATATAAATATTCTCAGCACATACAGAAAAAAAAGGTAATTATATAAGGTGATATGCATTAACTATTCTTATTGTGCTAAGTATATATGTGCACCATATATACCTGCTTCAGTATATATGTGCACAAAAACATCACAGCATGCACATTAAATTTCTATAATGTTATGTGTCAATTATATGTCAATAAAGCTGAAAAATATTTATACATATGTGTAAGAAATTGGATATACATGCATGTGTAAATATATACAAATAGATGTATTACGTACTTAATAAGAATTAAACATTGCAGGTAATTTTCTCTTTTATTCAACACAGTAGTCATATAAATTAGGCATTTATATTGTTCTCTTAAGAGATAAAGACATTGAAGCAGAACAAAGCTGGGAGTATCACATTTCCTGATTTTAAACTATACTACAAAGCTATATTAATCAAAATAGTATGGCTGGCACAAAAACAGACACATAGATCAATAGAACAGAATAGAGAGCCCAGAAATTAAGCTATACTTATATGGTCAATTATCTGCAGCAAAAAAGGCAAGAATATACAATGGAGAAAAGATAGTCTTTTCAATGAGTGGGTTTGTGAAAACCAGACAACTACATGCAAAAGAATGAAACTGGATCACTTTCTTACACCATACAATAAAATAAATTCAAAATGCATTAAAAAACTAAATGTGAGACCTGAAACTATAAATCTGAAAAGAATGATAAGGCAGTAAAGACTTGGACATTGGACTTAGGAATACTTTTGGGGAATCTATCTCCTCAGGTAAAGGCAACCTAAGTAAAAAATAAACAAAGGTATTACATCAAACTAAAAAACTTTTGCAAAGCAAAGGAAATCATCTACAAAATGAAAAGATAACTTATTGAATGGGAGAAGATACTTGCAAGTGGTATATCCAATAGGGGTTAATATCTAAAATATATAAAGAACTCCTACAGCTCAACACCAAAAAAACAAAAACAAAAACAAAACAAAAAACAAAAACAAAAACAAAAAAAAAACATCCAAAACAAAAAATGATCAGAAGACTTAAACATATTTCCAAGGAAGACACAGACATGGCCAACAAACACATGAAAAGATGTTCAACATTGCCCATCATCAGGGAAATTAAAGTTACAACATCAGTGAATTACCACTATCAGAATGGCCAGCACCAAAAGGAGAAGGAATAACAAATATATACAAATACAAATATAACAAATACTGGCCAGAATGTGAAGAAAACAAAGATGATTTGAGTTTGCTTTATTTCTTGGAGTTATATATATAAATATAATATATGTTTAAATATATTATAAAATATTAAAATGTTTATTTTAATGACTGTGCATATAAAGATGATATGTACTTGATCTTTCATTTTATTTTCACTTATGTTTTCATTTTTGGAGCATTGTATGAAGTTGAGCTCCTTTTCCTATACTTATCGTTGTTTTAGATTTCTTCGTATTTCAATTATCTGCTCTACTTTTACTTATAGATTTGTGGGAATGCTTTGCCTGAGATTTAAACCCATTTCCAGTTGTATGTAGTATACCTTCTCTGTTCTTTAATTCATCTTTGTTATTATTTTCCTATAATTACTTCCCCTGTTTTAGAATTAAGAACCCAAATGGAGCTTAAGGATGTCAAAACAATCTAAAATAATCTCCATAATTCACAACATGTTGTTACTACCTATAGATATGTTGCAGTGATGAGATACACTTTTATGATTTCAACACACTTAAGTTGGAAATTGAAATTTGGTACAAGGCAGGGAAGCAGGCCATGAAGTAATTATGTTTGAATCAGAGCTAAAGACTGAGGCTAATGCTGACATTGCTAAATTGTATTAAAAATCACTGTTTCACAGGGTACCTGGGTGGCTCAGTTGGTTAAGTGTCTGTCTTTGGCTCAGGGTCCTGGGATCAAGTCCCATGTCAGGCTCCTCACTGAGTGGGGAGCCTGCTTCTTCTGCTCCCTCTGCCAATCCCCCTCTTGTGCTCTATCAGTCACTCTCTCTCTCCCTCAAATAAATATCTTAAATAAAATGAAAAAAAAATCACTGGTTCACCATATATGTAGGGAAGATTCCTAATGAAATAATTGGAGTATGCAAAAAAGAGTCCAAGTCTCTATATCTGTTTAGCATATGCCATTGTGACATTTCATGAACGAGGACATTATTGTGATGTTTGTGTTTTCAAATATGTAACATAGGGAATACCTGAATTTGAGATGACTGAATATCTTTATTGATGGTATTGCTACAATTTAGATGTTTAAGTGTATATTTGGAAAACTATGTTGACACCAACTTTGATATACATATTTTTTTTTTATGAGTGTCACAGAGAGAGAGAGAGAGAGGCGGAGACACAGGCAGAGGGAGAAGCAGGCTCCATGCACCGGGAGCCCGACGTGGGATTCAATCCCGGGTCTCCAGGATCGCGCCCTGGGCCAAAGGCAGGCGCTAAACCGCTGCGCCACCCAGGGATCCCGACACCAACTTTGATATTTTAAATTATGAAAATGTTTTAAGAATTACTCAATATAAAAAAATAAAAAAGAATTAATATTAAAACAGAGCTTTTTGCTATTTGTTGAATGTGATTACAATCTCAACATGTTATGCACAAACACATGCATGTATATACACACATATAATCTTAAAGGTTTTTTAAACTAAGAATGGTGACCTTAGTGCAGTAATCCTCTTTATATACTTGACCTGTCAATTTGATCTAGCTATGATTTTTAGGTGAATTACATTATTGTCTATTGTTCATGTTTATTCTCAAGGAGGTTTATTTACTGGAAAATACCCTTTATCAACCCTATCATGTTTTTATAATGTATTTATTCTAAACACTTTCCGTATGTTCCCTGAAAATGAAGACATATGGTTCATATAGCATTACCATATGCTTGCAATGATAAACTTACATTACAACAAACACATATACTTTATAATTTATGAAGTAACTCTGTTTCATAATGTTTTCCTTCATGTCAGACTATTTTAAATATTTTAACTGCACCTACAAATCAATTTTCCAACTAACTGTTATTATATGTTAAACACTGTGATGAAAGGAAAATAAATTATGATATACTAGAAAGATAAAAAAAAGAAATATAACTCTTTAGGTTAAATATATCACTATCATAGGTTAAGAAGAATTTTAGATATATAGCTCATAGGTTCTGAGATTACAATATAAAGAATATCAAGAAGGAAAATGAAAATAAGAAATATTCACTATAAGGGCAAAAATAAATTATACTTTTTGTGGTTTACTGAATTAAAATATAGATCCAAATTAAAATTTGGTAAACAAAAATGTACTTTTATTCCAGCTGTCTTGTAAAAAATGAAAAAAATATTTTTTTTTCAATATTTTTGCTATTTGTGCTATTTTGACATAGATAAATAAGAAGGTATAATGGAGTTGAACGGCTTATCTCACTTTTCAGTTTGGAATTCCTGTAATTCAAGAAATCACAGGATTCCTCAGAGTAGAAAATGAATCTACAAATCCTTTGTTTTCTGTGACATATTTAGAGGTTCCAATAAGTTAACAAATCCTTTTAAGTATTATTTCTTCGGATAAATAATTATTAATAGTCAATTGCGTAATATAACCTATTCAGTTTCAAAAAACCTGCCTATTGATAATTTTCCTGAATGAAATTTATTTGTAATTGACAAAGCAAACGCATGTTTTGATTGTACTTCATAAAGATTTAATCTAATTCATTAATACTTGAGTAAACATAACATAGAACTTGTACATATATTGCTGGTAAAAGCACATGTAAAAAACATATTATTTTAAAATTCTAGCTTTATGGATCTAGGGAAAGTGAATACAATTTATAAATTGCAGAAAAAATATTTTAAGTCAAGGGTTAATTAATATACAACATCTACACATTAGCTTTTTTCTCATAAATATGAAATCGTAATTGCCTGATTTTGTCATTGGAATTTTTTTTTAAGATTTTATTTATTTATTCATAGAGACAGAGAAAGAGAGAAAGGCAGAGACACAGGCAGAGGGAGAAGCAGGCTCCATACAGGGAGCCTGACATGGGACTCGATCCAGGGTCTCCAGGATCACGCCCTGGGCTGCAGGCGGTGCTAAGCCGCTGCACCACCGGGGCTGCCCTGTCATTGGAATTTTTTTAATGGATAGTGAGTGTCTGGGGAATTTAAATAGTTGTAATTTTTCAAGAATTGACTCTACAGCTACTTTATTTTGTTCTCCCTGAGACAGTAAGTAGCAAGCACCTAGTTTATGCTCAAAAGAAGTTATTGAATCGAACTAACTTAAACTGGTTAAATACTGTACCACTTTTTTTCTCAGCATTTAGCCTATTGCTTTGAACATAAAAATATTCACAATGTGTTTCGTTTTAAACCGAAGTAAGCAAAGTAAGAGTTAGTCAGACTTTGGTACATAGTTCTCATAATTATTATATTATCTTCGTCATCATAGAGCAAATCTTCTGGTGATTGTTGCTTTTATTTTATTTTGTTTCTTTTTGTAATAGTATGTAATTTAGGTTTAATAGACCTACAAAATGTGAACTGTGATTTGAGATTAAATAATCTCCACTCAACTTTTAGTAACAAATTTATTTCCTATCATTGGCAGGTGAGAGTAGGAAGATTTTTGATATAAGGAATATTTTTCATTGTGAATATTTTATAATCAGATTATAAGAAGATAAAACATTTTACATATCATCAATCTAGTCTTTTTAATTATGTTGTCATTTGTAGTAATATAGTATATCAATTCATAGCACTGGTTGCACATAATGGTAATATACTAATTTAGAGATTTAATTATTGATATTATAGGCCACATGCCATTTTGGGTATTAATGTGATTCAGCTTTTACATCAGGATTACATCATTTTAAGAAATATACCAATAAGGCATATTTACTTTCAAGTATTAGAAAGTTGAACAAACTTAGGTTGATTTTTGTTATCTTAAATGTTCAGGCTAGTGGATTTTCTTTTAAAAAGAATTCAACTTGACAGAAACATATTGTGTCACTGGAAGAAGTGATTAATCCTCATATTCATGGATTAGTAAAATGACAATGTGAAAACTTGTCATAAATACCAAGCTTAGCCTGGTAAATTTTTCTTCCACCATAAGAGAGGGGGAAAAGCTGTCTTAGAAATTATTACCCTGTTTGGGTATGTGTGAATATATTTATGTCTCATTCTTTTTGAGCTTTTAATTCTATTTGTATTCTAGAAAAAAAGAAAATCCCCTCAAATTAGTGTAAATTTTACTTCCCTTTTTCTCCAGAGATTTGTCTCAGGAAGAAAACTTCTAGAGAACATACATGTATGTAGTGTCACTGCTCTTTGTATCATTTTCAATCACATTTATTTGTGCTTTAATGTGTCAAGTCTATTTGTTTTTAAATACTGACAAATCCCAAATGATAGAAAGTCTTTTCAGTAATAGTCTCATTTACATTACATGGAATAGCCATTTAATTTATATTGTAATAAATATTGTTTCTATGTGTGTTTTATATTTTCCTTGAGAACTTTTTTTTAAAGATTTGCTTATTTATTTTAGGGAGTGGGGGGAGGAGCAGACATTAAGGGAGAGAGAATCTCAAACAGATTGCATGCTAATCACAGACCCAGTGTGGAGTTCAATCCCACAACCCTGAGACTATGACCTCAGTTGAAATCAAGAGTAGGATGTTTAATCAATTGAGCTACCCAGGCTCAATTATTTTCTATGTAAACATGAATTTGATATATGCTACAGCAATATAATTTAAAATAAACATTTAAATATTTATCATTATAATGTTATGATAAAAAAATGAGCAATTTAAAGCACGGAGGAGGTGAGGAAATGTGAATTATTAAAATATGATAAATTATCCAAATAAAGTCAAATTTGTGTAAAAATTAATGTGGGACATTACATGATCTTTCAAATATAACAAAGATGAATACCTCCTAATATATACGTAAGGATGGAGCAAAATGAATTCTTAGTAATATGTAGGCTTCTATAATTCAAAGTTTTCCACATGTCAGAAAGAAAGATTTTATATTCAAATTGTGTTATATTGAACCATGTAAAATTGCATTTTATAGATAAAAATCATGAAATAGCTCACATAATTCAGCAGAATAGTTCACAAAAGCATAGCATTAAAATGTATCTGGTCTCTTTCCTGATCCTAGTTTATTCCTATAAGCAAAGGATATTTGATGTATTGAAATCGTTTCCAAAGGCAAAGTTTAGAAACTTTACATATCACAATAAAATTATATGGCACTCTATCATTATCAACAATAGCCAAATTATGGAAAGAGCACAAATCTTCATCAGCTGATGAATGGATAAAGATGGGATATATAATAGATATACGTATATATTACATATTATATATAATATGTAATACACATTATATATTAGAATATTATATATAATGGAATATTCAGCCATCAAAAAATGAAATATTGACATTTGCAATGATGTGAATGAAACTAAAGAATATTGTGCTGCATGAATTAAGTCAGAAAAAGACATATACCATATGATTTCACTCATATGTGGAATTTAAGAAATAAAAGAGTTTAATGTAGTGGGGAAAAAAGAGGGGTAAACTATAAAACAAACTCAACTATAGAGAACAAACTGAGGATTACTGGAGGGGTGGTGGGGGGAGGATGGGCTAGATTGGTGATGCATATTAAGGAGGTCACTTGTGATGAACACTGGGTGTTGTATGTAAATGATGAATCACTAATATTACATGGTATGTTAATTGTGAAATTTAAATAATAACTTGAAAAAGAATTATATGGCATCTAAGTACAATAGTGATGCATTTGTGCACTTGGAAAACTAGCCCATATATTATTTCAAAGAATTGAGATTTATGAATTCATTATACTTTTTACCTGAAAAAGATAATAGAAGTTATTCAAATAATGTATCTTTCAAATAAGGAATATGACATTTAGAGAAGTCATCTGATCTGTTCAAGCTACAGAGCTAACTAAAACTAATAGAATACATATCTTTAAGTTTCCAAACTTAATGTAGATTTTCAAATGAGAATTAAGAACAAGTTGCTACTTGGCATTTGAAGTGAAAACCAGAAGGAGGGATATGATAGCACAGCTTATTAGAAGACATAATCAGAAGGGAAAAAATTCCAGATGGAAGCAGAAGCCTAAGAGGAGAGCCCCAACTATCTATTTCTAGTTGGTAATTCTAGGCAATTTCAGGGAAACATTGAAATCCAAGAAGAGTCCAGTCTGAGGTCTTTGGAAGCAGAATGCTCTCAGTCTTAGAGGCAAGATATGAAATTCTCAGAAAGTCAGGAAAGATAAAAAGTTAAAAAAATAGCAAAATAAAGTTCTAGATTTGGACCAAAAGGAAAAAAAAATAGCTAAGTGGATGAAAAATACCACTTTCTGAGAAAAAGTTCATCAGCCAAAACTTGTGAGATTTGGGGTTCAACTGTTTGATCTGAGAAGCGACCATCAGAGTTACCTTTCTGCTCCCATGAAAGTTTGATTCTTATCTCCATTATACCATATATTCCTTTCTCCTCTGCATTACATTCATGTGCTTCATTTTGCCTTTACTTCAAATTTCTTTAGGGTATTCTAGTATGTCCCACAGCAATTAGCATGATGTTTTACACTCAATAAAATTGTGTTAACATATTTGTTAAAAAGTGACAAATATATCTGTACTTATGTCAAAGTTATTGTGTTAAATAATGTAAGTTAAAAATATTATTACTTGCAATGGAAATATGAAAGCTAGCACTTCTTGAAAGCCTACTATGAGACAAGCTTTGTTTTAAATGCTTTACATTGACTAACCCACTAAATCCCCTCAACGATCTTAGTGCATTTATTATTCCCATTTGCCACCTGAAAAAACTTGGGCATAGAGACACCAAATTTCTCATATTGTAATAGGTATTTACATTGATATAAATATACCAGAAGAGTGTTGTGATTTGCAGACATTGTATACATATGCGACATTGATGGAATCCTCCCTATTACTTACAACTCAACTGGTTTTCTAAAAAGGTTAGAATTATTATGTAATACACAGATCTTACAGTTTTAAGATTCCCCAAACAAGTTTCCTATAGATCCTTTGGTATAGTATAATATACTGCAAAACAAAACGAAACAAAACCAAAAATCAAACCAACAAAAAAAACAAGATATGGATCCAAAAAGACTTAAAACTGTAAAATCTGTGTATTATATAATAATTCTAACCTTTATATTGCTTACAATAGGGAGGATTCCATCAATGCTGCATATTTATACAATGTCATTGCAATGGAGATTTGATCTGACAAAGGAAATCATCCTTTTATGCTCTTCTTACATGTGACTTTTTACAGACAATAGCAGACCTCACCTGCCATCTTCTTCTTCTCTTGTTGGAATGTCTGCTTGTTTTTGAAAAAGAAGTTAACCTTGGTCAAGGATGAAACTCACTATTCTTTATGTAACTGGCCAGTGGGAGACCAACTTAACTCCCTACCCAAGCCAACAATAACCAAGATACAGCAGCCTTAGCATATCCCTACAGAGAAAGAATGCAGTACATTCTTACAGAAATAATTTCCTCAGAGTCATCCTTATTAATGAAAGCAATCTTTCAATGGGGAACCTCTGACCAGGTACATTTGAAGGGAAAGGAATGGCTCAAGTCAGAGCGAACTATAGTTTTAGTAATAGAGTACCTGATAAGAGTCAGATGACAGCAAATGTTTTAAACACTGTTTTACATCCCCCTGTTCAACGTTGTTATTTATTTATAGAGATGGAATTGAATGCTTATTCATATTTTTAGCAATGAAAAGTTGCTAAAAGGGAAGCTGACCCACACGCAATCTGGGGGACCGTATGATGAATATGGAGGCTGAGATTTAATACAATTGCTGTCAAAATTAGAGAAACTAAATTCCCTACACCTCGATTTTAAACCCGTAAGACATTAGCTTTCTATATTTAAAAATTTTTTTTAAGATTTCATTTTTGGGATGCCTGGGTGATTCAGTGGTTGAGCATCTACCTTTGGCTCAGGGTGTGATCCTGGGGTCCTCTGATGGAGTCCCGCATCAGGCTCCCCATGAGGAGCCTGATTCCCCCATGCCTATGTCTCTGCCTCTCTTTATGTGTCTTTCCTGAATAAATAAATAAAATATTTTTTAAAAAATAAAGATTTTATGTATTTGCTTGAAAGAAATATAGAAAGCGTATGAGTATGGGGGTGGGGTAGAGGAGGGGCTGAGGGACACCCAGAGAGAATATTTAAAAAGACTCTCTGCTGAACACAAAACCCAAGGCAGGGCTCAATCCCAGGACCCTTAGGTCATGACCTGAGCATAACTGACTGATTCACTTAGGTGCCCCCAAACATTAGTTTTTTTTTTTAATGTATATTACTAATCATATTCCTACATTAAAATTTAGAATTTAGGCTTAATTTTGAAAACAAATACATTATGTCTTATGGTTCTGTTGGTGGGAATGCTACTCAAATTGTTATCAACCTAGATGAGAGATAATGGGAAAATTATAAATCATGTGAGCATGAGGAAGCATACATATATGGAAAAAATAAGAATAATTTCAGTGTAGTCCTTAGGTATACTTCACTTTAGAAGATACATACCTCTCACCAAGATTGTTGAATACCACCTGGCATTTTGCCTGTTACCTTTTCTTCAGTTTTCAGCTACATATTATTTGTGTCTTAGAGCCCCTGACTCACAACCTCCTCTGGTAAGAATGCTTGTAAAAAATAATCCCAACTGCAAGAGGCCTCCAAAGATATGCCCTTGTTTTACAACGTGGATCTTACTCCTATATGAGAAAGGAAGGTTAGAATCATCAGAAGCAAGTTTTCCTTACTAGGTGAAGAATATTATATGCATTTCATTGTAACTTTAGTCAATCTCGTTAAATTCTTAACAGTACCAGTTTACCAGAAAAAATATAGCTGAACTAATTTTCATGTGTGTTTTCTAGAAATACTCCAAAGGTAATATTTGTAGTACCCAATGAACTATGTCAATTATTAAAGAATAACGACCAGGCAAATAATGTTCAAAGTTATAATAAATATTATTAACAGCTTTAATGAATTTGACATAAATCCTACTTTGGAACTTACACTGAAGTTTGTGTTTAATTGGGTTAGAGTAGGTTTTTAGTATTACTAAAAAATATATATATCCATGCCTCTTGCTAACTCACCATACATGTATAATTTTGCTGTTTTCTTGAGCTTTCATTTTCTCCTCCTTTTCTGATATATAATTGTGACTGTCAGTTACAAGAAATGAGAATAACAGTCACTCACAAGCACAAGGATAACTAATGTTACCTCTGTTTGAAGGCAGCAATATACCTCTATCTTCAACCAACTTAAATTGTTTATTATTTATATTTTGTTCAGTCAATTATAATCTCAACCTTTTTACTGCCATGTATGAAAACAGTACTGAAATATGCATGAATATTAAATTATTATGGGAATAATATTGAATGTATTTTTTTCCGAAAGATCACTAAAAACTCCTCTCACTAATACTCACTAAAACTAATATGACTGCAGTTAAGAACTGATACCCTTGGTACACATTTCGTTGTATGTTTTATGAATTTTAGGCACTAAGAATGAGCTAAATATGAACCACCATCTCCTTCATTACAGTATTATTATTGGTTATTTTACTGCCATCTTAGTTGGAATTATTTTAAAAATAGCTCTAACAATTTAAAAAAGTGATTGAAATTGTCCGTTCCTAAAATTGCTTTCTCCAGAACACAGTAAGCATATTATTTTATAATTATTTAGAAATTCTAATAGCATAAAGCACACTTTGAAGGATAATATCGGGGCAGCCCAGGTGGCTCAGCGGTTTAGTGCCACCTTCGACCCAGGTCCTGATCCTGGGGACTCGCATTGGGCTCCCTGCATGGGGCCCGCTTCTCCCTCTGCCTTTGTCTCTGCATCTCTCTCTCTCTCTCTCTCTCTCTCTCTCTCTCTCTCTGTGTGTCTCATGAATAAATAAATAAAATCTTTCAAAAAGTAAAAATAGAATAAAATGAAGGATAATATGGTAAGGGGAGTTCTAAATAAGATAGACACAGACATTGTGTTTTATGTTCAATGTATGGAAGAACCAAGCTTGTTTAGAAAATGAAAATAAGTAGAATATCGTGATGTTTCATGTTGGTAGGAAGATATCATTAAGAAAAGGTCTTAGAAGTTACCTTTATACTACTATCAATTAGAATGTGTCCTGTTATATTTCAGTGTTCTGTCCTTACTTTTAAAAACAAAATAAAGAAACAAACAAAACAAAATTAAACCCAAACTCACAGATACAGGGAACACAGTGGTAGTTGTCAGAGGAGGAGACTGGGGTATGGGGTCAGGGGAGCAAAAGAGATGAAGGGGGTCGAGATATATAAACTTCCAGTTATAAAATAAATAAGCCATTAGAATGTAAGGTACAGTATGGGGAATACAATCAATAAAGTATGCACCATACATCTGTATTCACCATATGTACACATACAGATGTTAACTAGACATTGTAATTAGTTTGCAATGTATACAGATGTTGAATAACTATGTTGTACACATGAAACTAATATTGTATATCAATTACACTTAAATAAAAAAAACAACAAATATATATTCTATATGTACATTGAGGAAAATCATGTTTATAGTCCTTACATTAATTAATAAAAAGAATAAGAATTAATTTTGGAATGATAAAAGCCAAACCTACGCTAAATACTGAAGCATAAAATAGGAATCAAAATACACCCATGAAGGAAGTTACATACAATGAAAATAAAAAGACTTAGGAATTACAAAAATCAGAATATAATATATTCTATATGGGTGTGTGTGTGTGATTTCTGAAAATAAAGTTTAATAATAAATTACATATCAATTTCTATAAATCCTCATAAAGATTTATTTAAAGAAGGAATTAACGTATGTTCTCAAAATCATTTATAATCATAAATGCATTCAATGTTTATATTTATTTATAACTTAAGGAATTAGAGTGATTTTTCTTATATGAGAAAGATTAGAGGACTGTAATGAAAAAATTTAAAAGAGAAATTTTAAAAGAGAAAGAGAAAATTTAAAAGCAATGGTAAGGGATCTCTTTATCTGGCAAAACTTCCAAGACTTTACTGATCCTTCTAAAGCAACCTAGAATAGTGGTATTGATTGTTCTGAGTTTAGTCACAGAAGAACATGGGCCTAGATTAAATCTCCCCACTGCCATTCCCCTAAATGAGGATTAGATGAGATAATGTTCATGTGGTGAATGGCAGATGATGAGCATATACTATGTCAGCACCTAATATGATTATACAATTATCATCATCCACACAACATCTCATCAATCTCACCCAAATTCCTTAACCCACTTACAAAAATTATTTCCTTAAGTTTTTCATATGATTCTTCCAATGAATATTTGTTAAAATTAAATATTGACATAGGTTTTTGTGTGCCTTGGCAGAAAAGTTCACA
Organism: Vulpes lagopus; assembly: GCF_018345385.1. Lineage (NCBI taxonomy): Eukaryota > Metazoa > Chordata > Mammalia > Carnivora > Canidae > Vulpes > Vulpes lagopus. The sequence continues at coordinate 8,532,951 of NC_054827.1, forward strand.
GCTCTAAGTCATATGATCAATTTTGTGAACATTTAGGGTAAACTCCCTGGATATGTAATTATTATTTAATTATTTAATTTATTAATATCATTGTTACCTGAGAGCAAATTTTAGTCTATATTTAGAGGAAGAGATCAGATTGACATAATTGGAATAGATTAATTTAATCTCATAAAAATGATGACAATATGTAGACCTAAATTAACCTGAAAATTATAAAGGGAGACCTAATTAACAGTATCCTTGAAAATATTAGTCTTAAAATGAGAATTATTAGAAAATTAATGTCTTTGAACTTTTCTTTTCTTTCTTTTTTTTTAACTATTTTTTTCTAAGTAGAGCTCATCAATTTAGGAAACTTTCCATCATTACTTATTATAAAAATATTTTTTTATATATGCCCTTCTCCTTTGGGAACTATAATTAATTATATAACATTATATATAATTAATTATATAACATTATATATAATTAATTATATAATATATATAATTTATATTATAATAACATTATATATAATATGCTATATTACATTATAATAATGTAGTAGTTATATATATATAAAATATAGTTTTGTTAGAAGTTGTCCCGTAGCCTATAGATGCTCTTTTCATATTTTGTATTCTATTTTTTTCTCATTTTGAATAGTTATTATTACTGTATTTTCAATTTCAATAATGTTCTTTTGCAAAGTCTAATAAATAATTAAATGCATCCAGTGAATTTTCCATCTCACATTCTGAAGTTTTCATTTTTAGAATTTTATCTTTCTATATCTCCACATTTCTATTCAGCATTATGCAGTTTTCATTGTCTAGTTTCAAAATTTTGAACATCTAAAATGTAGTAAAAATAATTGCTTTAATATCTCTGTCTTATAATTCTAACACATGCCTCAACATTGGCTCTATTTTGATTTATTGAATTTACTCCTTATCTTGAGACTTATTTTTCTGTTTCTCGCCATGGCTGATAATTTTTATTGCATTTGAGAGGTTATTATTTTATTTTGGGAGTGCTAGATAGTTTTGTATTCCTTAAAAGAGCCTTACACTTTATTTTAGGACAAACTGAAGTTACTTCAAAACCGTTGGGTTCTTTTTCTAATACTTTTAGGATTTGTTACAGATTAATGGAACACCATTAATCTAGAGCTAATTATATGGTATTGGGTTCATGTCCTATGTATCATGAAGTTTTATAGTCTGGGTAGAGAAATAGGGTACTATTCACAAACATTTACGTCACCAGACACTATTACCTCTAAACAAATTCAAATGTATTTTCCCTACTTTGAGTAGTTTTCTCATAGATGTATGGTGATTATTACACTGCTCAATTCCTGATGGAGATCTTCTTCAGAAGTATGATCTTATTCTCTACATTTCTCTCTTCCCTGAGGCTCTGTCCTCGGACCTCAACCCTTCTCCCTAGACTCTCAACTCCAACTACTCTGCCACAAGAGTCCACTGGGCTCCCAATGAGCTCCCCTGCCCCACCTGGAAACTCTCTTGGGATGGTAAACTGGGCAAACAGAGGACTTCATTTCACCTAGTTCTTTTCTCTGAGGAATCACTGGCTTTTATTGACTGAAGTGTATTTTCCTTAAAAAGCAATGTTTTATATATATTTTCCAAGTTTTTAGGTGTTTCATGCAGGAGACTAATTGTGTTCCCAGTCATGCCATATGGAATGGAAGCAAATATGTTCACTAGGTTTTAATTGATAAATTGTCAAATCATATACTAAAATTAAAACTCAGGACTTACTTTCACAAATCTGTTTAAGACTTTATAGCTTTGGTATGATAAAACTAAATTATGCTTAAACTCTGAAATAAACACTTGCTTGTTTTAACATAAAATCTTAATTTAATGGAAACATTGGGATGATCATTCCTTTCCTCCTGAAACACATACATCCCTTCAACAATTTTATGAGGAATACCCTGTGTTTCTGTAATCTTGCTTTCAAAGAGAATTTAAATATTATATTTGTAACATAAACATGTTTATTTATAATATTTGGGGGGAAATTTCAGAAAACTATATTATGAACGTGTTAAAGTCAATTTGTATTAATCATCTGAACATTAACAGATGTACTTATGTATAAGTGTTAAATAACTGAATTCCCCAGATATAATGTTTTCTTTATATCAAAATTATCTTATTTGGTATTTTTTAAAAGATTTTATTATTTATTAATTAATTAATTTATTTATTCATTCATTCATTCATCCATTCATTCATGAGAGACACAGAGAGAGAGGCAGAGACACAGGCAGAGGGAGAAGCAGGCTCCATGCAGGGAGTCCAATGTGGGACTTGATCCTGGGTCTCCAGGATCTCCTGGGTCTTCAGGCCCTGGGCTGAAGGTAGGCGTTAAACCATTGAGTCACCCAGGCATCCCTTATTTGGTATTTTTATGTACAAACTTGGAAATTATAAATATTGTAGAATTATGTATTCTGAATTCTTTTCTGCTTGTTATTTTTTAAATATGCCTATAAATATATATCAAAATATATATGCGACACATATGTGTGCACAGATGTACATATAGATATAGATAGACTTAAAGTAACACATACTATATTTTAAACTGTGCTTTTCTTTTTGTTCCCCAAATCTTGCACTAATGGCAAATATTGGTCTAATTTTTAAGGTACTTTTTTTTTAATGTGCCTGGAGAATCATGTTACCTGATCTTTTGTAAGTAATTTGACCAATTAAATGAATTTGGCTTTGTTATAAACATTTCCTATATTGAGAGCTTCAGAAATCCCATGACAGAATGTATCCATCCATCTAGTATTTGGCAAGTTACAATTTCCATTTATTCTTGTTTCCCTTTTGAGACATATATAGGAAATGAGCTTTTTTACTTTGAATGAAGCAGACTATTTTCTTGGTTGTATTTCTATTATGTTAATGAAATGTGTCATTAGTACATCCCTGGGGACTAAATGTGGCAATTAGTAGCAACCACATGGGTGTGAGAATAAATAAAAAATAAATGTAAAAAATTTAATGCTATTTCCTTCAATAAAAAATGATGGCACCCTAAGTCCCAAACTTCTTAGGATATAGCAGTTTTGTTTGTTTGTTTATTATTATGAAGGTATTTTAACAGTACCTTTTTAACAATAACCTGTGAACTTTTCTCTTAATGAAGCTATTGTTCTCTTAAAGGAGCACTCACATTAATTGAGCTGAAAATATTTAAATTCAGCCTTGGAGGGAAGAAATATCTTTCTTCTAAATCATCAGCATCATGAAATAAAAACAGTTTACTATGAAATGAAGATAATTCAGCAACTACTCTTCTCCCAAGGGTCGGAGCAACATTGACACGTGATAAGCTAGACATTTTAAAGGAAGTAATACTGGTCTCAAATTAACCAGAATACGGCAATGTCAACGTCATTGTTCAACATCACTGGATCAAGTGATGGATCAACCATCCATCAATCAAGAAACTTAAATCACTGTGGGCAGAGTTCAATATGTCTCCTTTATGAAAGAGAATATGAAGACTGAGGGTCTAAGTGGAAGTTACAAAGCACAGAACAAATACCGTTTTGTGTCACAAACTGAAAAAGCCAAAGACACCATATGAGATTTATGACATAAGCTAAAAACAGGAAAGCATTTACAGGACTAAACATCAGTATTTTCTTCAACTATGTGAAGTAATGAAAGAGAAATTTTGAAGAAAGATTTATACAAAAATTACTTCGAACATTAAAGGGGCCAATGGTAATAGCAGTGTTTGTAATAATTCTATAAAAGATAGGCGTCAGGTGAAAGACAAGCCAAGGGAATGTACCTCACATTCTATCTCTGTCATCCAGTGATTTATTTCTCTGCCCCCAAATACTTAAAAAAAGGTTATAAATATACATCAGCTGAGTAAAGAAGGGAGTGGCCATTCGTGGAACAAATCCTTAAGTGGGTCTTGTTGGAAGACACTCTGTGATAAAATGTACTGACAATAGCTTTAACACAGAAAATTGATAGCTGTTATCATTCTGCTAACATTCCATTATTACTGCTGTTTTGATAGATATGTAACTCTCTTGAATTGGGAAACAAATTTTATGTCATGCAAAATAATGTCTGCTAGAAATAAGCTAGTCATATTTTTAAAACTGTTGCTGTAGCATGGGCGATGAAATGCTTATCTATAGTAACCGTACTAAGTGATATAAGCAACTCAGCGGAGTATGGCCAAAAGGCTTTGCAGCCTTCATAGCACCCATCGCTTGATGTCATATTTTCTCTCATTCAAGAGATATACAGGCAGAGACAGAAAAATAAAGGGAACTAGAGAAAACTAAACTCACATCCTCCAGAGTGCTTAAAGCATAGGAGTTTGGTTGGTTTTGTTTTCAGCTTTGGCAAAAATTACTGAGTTGAATAGGAGGGGAAAAAAAAAAGACTATTACAGTTACATGATGCTTCTCCCTTTTAGCTTCATTTCAAAGCTGTATTGTCTTAATACAACAGACCAGAGTCACATGTACGAGTACTCTGAGCTAGTGACCTTTTTCCTTATCATAAAAGTACTGTAAAGAGATTCAGTGACAGATATTCGTAATAATAATATGCAGTTAAAAGTAAGAACTAATTCTTCTTCTATTGTTACAGTTTGCATTAACAGATAATTAGATTTAAACAAGATTTTTAATATACATTTTTAATATTTTTTCTATTTTAGTGTGTTATATAATAAAAACAAGGATTTAATACATATGCCTATATTAAAATCCTTTGTCAAATCTAATTTTCTGACAATATATCAGCAAATACAAAACATATCTAACTCTCCCATTAAATCTTTACTTATATTTTTCTGTGTCACTAAACCAGTGTAGTTTCATAATTTTCCTATGAGGGGCCCCTGGCTGGTTCAGTGGGTAAAGCATGTAACTCTTGGCTCAGCATTCTGAGTTCAAGCCCCATATTGGCATGGATCCTACTTAAACTAAAAAAATAAAAATAAAACCTCCTGATGAGATAGGCATCAAAACCATCACTACATAACCTCAATGTACTTACTTGAAAACCTAAACTCACCCAGTCACTAAAAGTCTGAAATTAAACTTGAATCTAGGACTCCCTGTTTCTAGTGTGAGCTGTTCCCTTATAAGCCATGCAGTTACTTAGCCAAGGTCACCTCACAGAAAGCCCACGTAGCAGACAGGGAGACATTCAAACTAAGTGAGTTGTAAAGGATTCATGATAATTAATGTGATAGAGAGTTGAAAACATGGAAACATCATATAACATATGTGTCCTGGGAAGTGAAAGTAATTCACTACAGTCAGAATATGGGGTTATAGGAGAATGAGGTAGTGGTAGTAGGAAATAAAGGTTCTAGAAAAAGGGCATCTTGGTAGCTCAGTCGGTTAATTGCCTGCCTTCAGCTCATAATCCTGGGATTGAGTCCTGAATTTATCTCTTTTCTCAGTAGGGAGTCCGCTTGCCCCACTCCCTCTGCCCCTCCTACCTGCTCATATGCTCTCTCTCACAAATAAATAAAATCCTAAAAAAAAAGGTTCTAGAAAAAAATGTGATAAAATATTATGAAAAAGTTTTTTATAGCACACCATGTGAGCAAGGAAAGGTTAACTTGGTAGCTCTGGGGGACTCAAACTATGTTTGTATGTATGCATGTATGCATGTATGTATGTATGTATTTATTTTTAAGTTAAATCCAATTAATTAAAATCTAATGTATTATTTGTTTCAGAAGTAGAGGTCAGCAATTCATTAGTTTTATATAATACCCAGTGCTCATTACATCACATGCCCCCCTTAATGTCCATCCCCCAGGTACCTCATCCTCCACCTCTCCCCTCCAGCGACCCTTGGTTTGTTTCCTATGATTAAGCATATCTTATGGTTTGTCTCCCTCTCTAATTTCATCTTCTTTTATTTTTTCCTCTCTTCCCCTGAGATTCTGCTTTGTTTCTAGAATTCCACATAATAGTGAGTTCATATAATTATTTTTCTCTGATTGACTTATTTCACTTAATAATATCCTCTAGTTCCATCCACATCATTGCAAATGACAAGATTTCATCTTTTTTAATGGTTGAGTAGTATTCCATTGTATATATAAACAACATCATCTTTATCCATTCATCTGCTGATGGACAGCTACGCTCTTTCCATAGTTTGGCAGCTATTCTGGACATTGCTGCTATAAACACTGGAGTGTGGGTGCCTCTTTGGATCTAACACTTGTATCTTTGGGTGAATACCCAGTAGTTCAACTGCTGGGTGGCAGAGTGGCTCTATTTTCAACTTTTTGAGGAACCTCCCTACTGTTTTCCAGAATCGCTGCACCAGCTTGCATTCCCACCAACAGCAGATGATGGTTCCCCTTTCTCCACATTCTCACCAACATCTGTCATGACCTGACTTTAATTTTAGCCATTCTCACTAGTGTGAAGTGGCATCTTGTTGTGGTTTTTGATTTGTATTTCCCTGACGTCAGGTGATATTGAACATTTTTCTCATATGCCTGTTCACCATTTGTATGTCTTCTTTGGGAAAATACCTTTTCATTCCTTCTGCCCATTTTTTGATGGATTGTTTGTTCTTTGGGTATTGAGTTTGATAAGTTCTTTATAGGTTTTGGATACTAGCCCTTTATCTGATGTCATTTGCAAATATCTTCTCCCATTCTGTAGGTTGTCTTTTGGTTTTGTTGACTGTTTCCTTTGCTGTGCAGAAACTTTTTATCTTGATGAAGTCCCAATAGTTCATTTTTGCCTTTGTTTCACTTGCCTTTGGAGACCTGTAAGAAGTTGCTATGGTCAAGGTCACTAAGGTTGCTGCCTGTGTTCTCTCTCCTCTAGGATTTGATGGATTCCTGTCTCACATTTAGATCTTTCATTGAAACACATAGATCAATGGAACAGAATAGAGAATCCAGAAATGGGCCCTTAACTCTATTGTCAACTAATCTTTGACAAAGTGGGAAAGACTATCCAGTGGAAAAAAGACAGTCTTTTGAAGAAACAATGTTGGGAAAGTTGGACAGCTGCATGCAGAAGAATGAAACTGGACCATTTCCCTGCACCATACACAAAAATAAATTTTGCATTTAGGTGAATGGACAAAGTCCATTCCTTGGTAGCTCCTGGTCGATGCTCTGAGAATGTGGAATATTCTGTGTGATGAGTGTTTCTGGAGAACTTCAGCCTTGGGCCATGCTCTACTATGGTATTCAGATAAATATATCTTAACTATGTGATTTAAGGTGAATATTTCTGCAGGGTGGGTGAGGGGATATCTAAGTAGTTGATATCAGGCAAATGAGCCTTGTATACTTAAGTGACTGGTGCCAATAAACCTCTGGATAGCAAGGCTCTGATAATATTTACTGGTTGACAACATTTTTGTCACACATCAACGTTGTGAGAATTAAGTGTGTCCATATGGTTTCTCATGGGCTCATCCTTGTACCTTTTCCCTTGCTGATTTTAATCTGTAGACTTTCATTGTAATAAACCATAATTGTGAGCATAAAAGGCTTTCTGAGTCCTTTTAGTGAATGGGCCTAAGCATAGTTTTGGAGATCTCCAGATCCATAGCATATTATGGAGTTTGGATTTTATCCTCTACACAATTGGAAATTACAATAGTTCTTAAAGAAATAGAGGTTTATTTTTATTTATCCATTGAATAAATTACTGCTGAGTACTCTCTATGCGTCAGACTTATTTTTAGGCTGTGGTAATTCTACAATATACACAATACATAAAATTTCTTCTTTTGATATCTGAAACATACAATGAACACATTAATATCATATCACAATATGATATCTATTATATCAAATGAGTGGACTGTAGCCATGTACAAATGAGGTAGTTTAAAGATGTCATTTGGTAAAAAACAACAACAACAACAACAAAAAAAAACAGTCACTTGTATTAGGCAAGAAACTTTTGCTTTTTGCTTGGTGTCTTGTGGGTTGCACAGTGTTTTTGTTTTTGTGCTTGGACAAAATTGTAGAGTGGTCATTTTTGGTGTCTCACTTCATAATGTTGCAGATGTCCAGCAGAAGAACTGCATGACCCAGCTGTGAATGTCAGGCCAGTTTGTAACAATACTAAGGCCTATCTGTAAATGCAGAGTAGTTTCATATATCAACAGTTTTTTCCTCCTCAATGAAAACTATAAAATAGGGGCACCTGAGTAGCTCAGTTGGTTGAGCATCTGCCTTTGGCTCAGGTCATGATCCCAGGGTCCTGAGATCCAGCCCCACATTGAGCTCCCTGCTCAGTGGGGAGTTTGCTTCTCCCTCTGCCCCTCTCCCTCTACCACTCCTTTTGCTTGTACTCTCTCTCTCTGACTCTCTCTCTCTCCCTGTCAAAAAAATAAAGTCTTAAAAAAAAAAAAAAAGAAAATTGTACAATAGCAAGGTGTTACTTCCAAAGTGCTGGAACAGAAAAACTGTAATACTGTAAAACACAATATTACAAACTCAGTGACAGTATCTTTCAAAATTGAAGCAAACTGAAAATTTCAGAAACACAATAACTTGGAAGAATAGTCTCCAGTAGATCTACACTAAAATAAAATAAAAAGAATACCATTCAGCCTGAAAAAAAAGGATTCAAAATGAAAGCTGAAGACAAAGAAAAGAATTAAAAGTAATATAAATCTTAAACATAGATAAATCTAAATATGACTGTATAAAACAAGAATGGTGATATCTTATGGAGAGATATACATTTATATATATGTAAATATAATAAACACACACTTAAATGACAGGATGGTATTAGATAATTAAGTTTCTAAGGTCATTTTTCTTTTCTGAAAAGAGGTGAAAATTTAAAAATATATCAAACTGAACTAAGATGGTATACACATTAAATTATATAGCTACAATAAGCTAAGTTACATTTTATAAAGTTTACTTAAATAATAAAAGAATAGTAAGAGTCTAGCTAGTAAGCCAATAATCTTGAGGAATAAATGATAAAAAAAAGAATTGATCAAAAGAAGACAAGGAAAGAAAAATTAAAAAAATTTAAAAAATTAAAAAATAAGACAAGGAAGTAGAGAAAAAGTAACATAGAAAATGGGACCAGTAGAAAAAAGGAAAAAGATGAATTAATTATAATATTAGGCAAATATTCCAATTAAAGGACAGAGATTCATACACACAGAGACAGGCACACACATACCAGTCATTTGTATAATGCTTTCAAAATAAAGATGATGTAAGTAAAAAGTACATTAAAAAGGTATGCATGAATCACTAACATAAGGAAACTAGTGTCATTATACTAGAATAAAATAAAGTCTACATGAAGCCAGGAAGTATATCTAGAGCTAACAAAGGACACTTCATAATGATGGGTCAATCCACTGTTGAAATACAATATGATACTTATATGGAAATAATATAGTCTCAAAATGTATCCATAAACTCTTGAAGGAATATAAGTTACTAGCATAAAAATGTGAAAAGCAAATAAAAATCCAGTCAGGACATTGAAAATTAGAATTCCATTGAGAAATGTAAGCAAAACAATGATATAAATAGTATACACAATGACTGCAGCATTCACATGCTTGTCGAGTACACACAGAACACTTAGGAAAGCTTCATGGTACAGCAGGCCACAAAGTAAGTTCTAATAATGTTGAAGAATGAAATTGTAGTAAATATGTTCACTTACCATTGTAGAATTAAGCCAGAAATAAAGAACAAAGCAATAATTTAAAAATCCCCAAAGTGTCTGGTAATTAGCAATGCTTTTAAACATAACACACATCTCAAAGAAGGAATCACAAAGGAAGTTATGACACATATTGAATCGAGCATAAAAAGCATATGTGTCTAAAGATGTGAGATTCATTAAAAGCTTTGTGTATAAGAAAATTCATAGACATTAATGTATAATGGAAGAAAGGCTGAAAATTTGTGATTCAAACATTTTTCTCAAGGTTAAAATATGAGAAATAATTTTAAAGAAAATAGAAGATAAATAATAAAGTAGAAAGATATATACTAGGGATAATTAAATCAACTGTCAGCTTTTCTGGAAAGTTTAATAAGTAGTGATATAATACAAAACAAATCAATAAAAATAAAAACAAAAACAAAAATAAATACCATCTCTCTCTCTCAGAGAAAGAAGTGGCAGAAAGCATAATTTACCAATACCAGGAATAAGATGAGAGACCATTACTATAAATTTATAGTCATCAAAAGGATAATAAGAGGATTATATGAATACATCTATGCCAAAAATAAGGAGATGCAAAAAAAAAAAGAAGAAAAAGAAAAAAAACCTAAACAAAGTAATAGGATGTATCTTAGTAATATCAGTGCCATGATGGAAATATCAAAAGCAGTGACAGAAAAAAATAAAATGCTATATATCATAGACTAGGATTACTCAAAAGATGCAGGATGGATTTAATATTCATAGATCAATTTGTAACTGGCCATACTAATAGCAGTAAAAAAGGAGCAGAATAAAAGTTAATATAAACAGAAAATATGTGTTATATTTTCAACAGAGGAAGAAAAAAGCCTATTTCATTAAATCCAACACACATTTCATAAAATCTCTTGTCTACCAAACAACAGAAAAAAAATGTCGGTTTTAAAGGGGCCACCAAAAATCCGACAGTAAACATCAGATAAAAAGCTTTATTTCTGAGATTACAAATGACACACTGATATCCACTATTACCACTGCCACTCTTTATTATATATTATATTATTATATAACAATTTTATTTCTAAGTGATTATTTCTAAATAATTAGGAAAAATATAACTGCTATTATGATAGCATCAAAACCACCACATTCTAGATATAAGTTTAATGAAACAGCTACAAGCCCCTTATACCAAAAATAATAGAAAGAAAAAAGAAGACTCAAATAAATGGAAGGAAACACTATGGTCATTTTAAAAAGCAGTATTACAAAGGACACAATTTTACCCATTTTGATCTTATATACCATGAAATCCCTATGACTATCCCAGTACATTTGCACATATATGGAAACTTACAAGATTACTTATATAGAAATACAAAGTATAAGATTTTAAAGAAGGACCAGTATGGAAAACATTGGTTTCCAAACATCAAAACATTAAAAAGGTCGGTATTATGTAGGATGATAACAGTAAATAAGGATGCCCTGAACAGAACCACCTGTGTGTGTGTATCTATATCTATAATTAATCTATATCTATACGTATTTTAAGACAAAGCCCACCGATTTTGGGTGGAGACATGAAGTAACGGGAGCTCTTACACACTGCTAATGGGAGTATAAATTTGGAGAATCTTTTCTTACGCCTAGTGAAGCTGAGGACACACATTCCCTGCCACTGTCCAAGGGGCTTTGTTGGATCTACTGATTTCCTTGTGATGGTCCACCTTGACTTGCCCACATCGACCATACCCTTAGACCCATATATTTCCTTCCTCTCATTCTTCTCCTATTTGTACTTAATGAACTTTTGCCTACTCCCTTTCAATACTTTTCTATTATTCTTTACTAAAGTATTTAAGACAGGTCTGAAACACTTCCCATAGATTATCAACACCTGAATCTAAATAAAGAAGGTGAGGAAAAAATATTAATGTCAGAGATTTAAGAGAAAAATTATGCTAGTTGAGATAGTGAAGCAGCATGCATATGAGTTAGATGAGGAAGCATCAGTGTCAGGCCCCAGGGAACAAATCCCATTCTAATATGTTATGATTAAGTGAATTTGGGCAAATTATTTAATCTAACAGTGGGACCTTCTTTGGTACCTATATGAAAGTCTGGGGCAAACTGCTAAGAGTAGATGATCCTACAGTAAAAAGTTTTATTTTTGGATATGAGTGACATAGGTATTTTCAAACTATGAAACACATCCATCTGTACAATTATAATTTGTGTCCTTTCTTATAATAAAAGTTTATTTAAAAAAATAAAAATAATAATTGTTTCTCAACATAAGGAGCTCATATATTTTCATCATATTGACTGCAGTAAACTCCAGCTCTGTGGCATCTTTCTGTGTTTCAGTTCAGGTTTGAAAATCTGGGAAGGAGAATCTGATCAGTTGCTCACAATTTGGAATAATTCCATTTCCAATTCTTATTTCCCAGGAGGGGAAGAGTTAATGTGATTAGCAGCACTAACAAAATCTTCTAACTGCTGCATGGTAGATCAGTTCCTCTAAGTTGTCTGGATGGTGAGAATTTTACCAAGAATAAATGGTAAACACGCCAGATGGCTGAAAAATAAGAAAGGCTCACAATCCTCAATGCTTATCAATGGACAATAGTTAAATTAGTTACTGTATATATACTCTATGTGTTTACATCTAAAAAAATGGGGAAGTATGACAAACAGTGGCAAAGAAGCAAACTAGAATCTGGGAGAGATGGATGTAAATTTTATGGGAATACTCACAAACAAGAGGTTCAACAGGTTCCGCAGCTCTCTGAAGGTCTCAGCACTTCCATCAAGAGTGGTGTATCAGGCACAACAATGGAAAGTGCTCCAGGAAACTGATCTAACCTCCCTACCGCTATATACATTATTAGGGAACTTGGAAAGAGGCCACAGAACACCCAATTGAGTAGTTGATTATATAATGAAGTACATGCCTCAACAGAGACACAGACTTGTGAATCCAGTTTAATCAAAGAGGTCTTGGGTTCTTCTATTGAGTTAATTCTGTAGATTTACTAAATTGGACAACATGAAAGAAAATTGGCCTCAGGGACACCCAGATTCATTTCTCCCAGACTATCTTCTGTCCCTTGAGGGTTTATTGGATATACTTACACATTCCAATTGATGTCAGGTTGTATCAATTTCTACAACACTGCATGTAAGTGGAAAGCAATAAGTGTTCTTGCAGCTCTGTTCAGTATAGTAACTAACAGACATATCAACCTCACCACCACTTCTCTGAAGAGCGGCTCTCCTTTATTAGCAACTACCTCTAACCTCTCTTTTTCAACTGTCTCCTTACCCTTGGGGACAGACATTTTATGCATTTTAGTCATATATTTCTCTTCACTTTTATATTAATTTCATTATAATATCAAAGTATCATATTTATGTTTCATATACTAGATATCTATCTCACACTGTGCTAAAAAGTGAAAGTTTTTTTTTTTCTTTTTCTCAAGTTGCTTTAGCTTGTACTAAAAAAAAAAGGGTAAAATTTTTAAAGTACTTTTTAGTTTTTTGGTACTTATAAATACTTCTATGGCCAAAATACATAACTCTATTAATATTGTGAATGTAATTAAAATACTATACACACATATTTTTAAAATTTTGGATTGTTGATGTTGGTGCCTCACTGGGTCAGTCTGTGGGAACATGAGACTCCTGACCTCAGGGTTGTGAGTTCAAGCCCCACATTGGGCATAAAGATTAATTAAAAAAAATAAAATATCGGAAGCCTGGGTGGCTCAGCGGTTTAGCACCTGCCTTCAGCCCAGGGAGTGACCTGGAGTCCTAGGATCGAGTCCCACATCGAGCTCCCTGCATGGAGCCTGCTTCTCCCTCTGTCCGTGTCTCTGTCTCTGTCTCTCTCTCTCTGTGTCTCTCATGAATAAATAAAATCTTTAAAAAATAAAAAAAAATTTAAAAATAAAATTTTGAATTGATTAAAACCTCAAGGAGTCCTATAGGTGATGGACAGATATAACTTTTAAAATATTCTATTTAAGATGCTTTAATCATTTATAATATAATTTTAAAGTATATTATAGAATTTCTGCCACAATATAAAATAATAGTAACCAGTAACAAAATAATAACATAATGACAATAATAAGTGTTTGTTGATTTTTTGTTTTTCAGGCTTCCTATAGACCAAATGTTTGTATCTTCCCAAAATTCCTGTGTTGAAACCTACCATTCAAAGTGATTATATTTGGAGGTGGAGCCTTTGGGCAGTGATTAGGGCTATGAAGGTAAAGCCTTCATGAATAGGATTAGTTTGTTTTTTTTTTTTTTTTTAATCTAAATGAGAGCCCAGGAAGCTCCCTCACCCCTTCTGCCTATAAAGCCACTGCAAGAAGGTGGCCATCTATGAACCAGGAGGTGGGCTCTCACCAGACTCTGAATCTACTGGTGAACTGTGAGAAATAAACTTTAAACTCTTGTTTAAAGCCACTTAATCTGTAACATTTTCTTATGGAAGCCTGAACAGATGAAGACAAGGCTTAGTTTTTAAGATTTTCATTGAGTATCTGATTTCATCTTCAAAATATTAATCTGAGCACTATTATTATGACCATTTAGTGAATAAGTATGCTAAGAACTAGGACACTGATTAATTTGTTCAAGTTCACTTAATTGGAATATATTAGAACCAGAATTTGACCACAAGGTGCCTAAGCCTGATGCCTCTTCCCTTACTTAGTATGTATGCTATCTTCTTAACTATCCTGATTAGCACAGTTTTCGTGCCTAAAAGGGATAAACAAGACTTCATTAAGTATTAAAAAGAGAGGAATGAGGAGAGGGAATGTGTGGTTTCATCAGGATAGGCAAGTCAAGGTGAGCCACCACAAAAATATCAATAGATCCGATAAAATCAGAAAGAAGCAGGGAAAGGAGTCCAAGAAGTCTGTTGACTGTCATCTTTCCCTGATTCAAAATTTCCTCTGGGCTGGTCTGATTTTTAAGTCAATTGGAAAAAGAAAGATTAGCAGAGAAGAGAATAGTTTCTAACAATGAAAACAATGAACAAGAGAAGCATTATATTTTAGCAGAAATGAGATGGAGAGAGTTAAAGAAAACTAGGACAAAAGAAAATGCAAAGCCTAAGAATTGAAATGCTTAACTGCCAGAAGGGAAATTGTGTCCTAGGAGACAAATAGGCAGAGTGTAAGGCAAAGAAAGGAAGAGAGAAGCCCGGGGGCAGAGGAAAGAGCTTGTGTATCTTTGTAGAAAAGACAGTATAGGAAAGACAGAGAAATTAGTACCTGATGTGAATAGAAAAGGAAAAAGGGGAAATGATGTAACTGGAATTCTAAAAAATGACAATGAGAGAAGGTGATATATTTGAAGATCCAAATGGAAGCATATTTAAAGATGGCAAAAAGATTTATAATTTGCTTACAAAATTTAAATTAAGTTTACCAGCTAATTTATCTTTTTATTTTTTAGAGAAGACCTACATAAGGTGATAAAATACATGCTAGTTTATAAACAAAGGCAAATTCACTATAGACAAGCATCTTCACTATGTCATGTGAATGACACTATTTAAGAAGGCTTAACTTTCAAGTAATAAGCTTCTTTTTTTAACTGGAAAAAATATACATAACATAAAAGTAGTATCTTAGCCATTTTTAAGTATACAATTCTCTTGCATTAAGTATATTCACACTGTTGTGCAACTATCATCACCATCCACCTTCACAATTTTTTCATGTTGCAAAAATATGAGCTAAGTTTGTATTTTTACAAAAAGATTTTATGTATAGGCACACCAATGTCATTTGAGGACTGTAACTGAGATCCCCAGCCCTTCATTAACTGGGCCTAATCCATCTCTGATACAGTTTCCTTCTACCTTCCAAATAAATAATATTGATTTAAAGTCCCTTCGGGTGCTATTTTTTTTTTATAACAAAGGTTGCAATAAACAGAACTTAAAGGAAAAAATAGATATGCAGGTTTTAGAGAAAAAAATATTTTTATTTAAAACTAATATTTGACCGATTGAACAGCTATGGTAAAAAAAAAAAAAATGAGGGTTACCTGGATGGCTCAGTGGTTGAGCTTCTGCTTTTGGTTCAGGTTGTGAAGCTGGAGTCCTGGGATCAAGTCCCACATCAAGCTCCCTGCATGGAGCCTGCTTCTCCCTCTGCCTGTGTCTCTGCCTCTCTCTGTGTGTGTTTCATGAATAAATAAATACAATCTTTAAAAAAAATGATATGCTATGATAAAAATCTATTCTGGGTATATCAAGTCCTGATATAGCATTTCCATATGACTTTCTCAAATTGTAGCAAATTCTTTGGAATAGCTAAAAAACAGTAGCATCAATAAAATTGCTGAAACACTTGACCCGAACAAGTTTTTTAAGAAATGGCAATACCATGGACTTTTAATCAAATAGTATGAATAGCATATTGATTTTCTCTTTAAATGGGGCTGTTTTGTACATCATAAGAACTGATTCTTTTCACACCTTCCTTTCAGTGAGGCTCAGTTTAGCTCAGGATTATCTAAATATACCTATCATTTTGGATAAGATGTATCCAATTTTAGCCCTGAAAGCTTTTTCATTCAAGCTAAAGTCTATACATTTTCTGTATGAGCAGAATTTTGTTGTTATTTTAACCAACATAACATTGGACCTGGAAAATTTTAATTATTGCTTCTGATTTGGTATAAATGCTGTTTATGTAAGATATCTTACATTATTTAAAAAAAAACAGCCAAGATAACCAGTAAACGTAATCTGCATTATTCTTCACTGTGATCTCCATGTTAAAAAAGAACAGAGCCTGCTTCTCCCTCTGTCTGTGTCTCTGCCCCTCTCTCTCTGTACCTATGAATAAATAAATAAAATCTTAAAAAAAAAAGAAAAGAACAGGTAACAGCCTGCATCCACTCTTGAGAATCTGAGTCTTTGTTCTATTCTTGAATTTAAAAGTATAAGGAACTGCCTTAGTTTAACACTTGTATTTATTGAAACTACATTTACAAAACATTTGCTTCTCTTGGAGAAAAGAAGAATTTTGAGAAATTACCATTTACCTTACTAATAGATATAAAAATGCAATTATTTTACGAACTTGTACTTTACATATATTATGTTAATATCAAAGTTGACATATTGTGTGAAAAAGTATATTTCACTGCTAACTTAGCAACCTACAACAAGAAAGCAGAAAACATTTTTACAAAAGACACTATGGAAAGCTATTTTCCACTTGAATGAATTATAAATAACAGGGCTAATCTGTTACTAATACAATAAAGAAATAGATTCTAGATTAGCATTAAGGGATCACTGTATCAAGTTATGAAGGATTTGCAGAGTACCAAATTGTGCATGAATTAAACATAGCTATTCTTTCTAAGATTTATGAGTTGTGCTTGAAAAATTAAATCTAAAAATGTATTGAAAAGAGATATGTGGAAAATTTTCCAAGTTACATTATATTAACTACTAGACTTAAAGAAAATAGACATTGGTCTTCCAGCTCATTATATACAAGAAAAGAATCAGAATGCACAGAAATATGTCAAATATATGTTCCACTATCCTAAGTAGTGAGAGACTTTAAACTCCATATACGTAAGGCATTTTATGAAAATACAACAGAAAAGTGCATGGATATATTAATAAATATTTGGCTCTCCAAAATAATACAATTCCAATTCTTAGAAGAAGAGATGAAATCTGCTATGATACAATCTGGATATATTGATCCTCCATAAAAAAAATAGTGTATTTTCAGGAAATATTTTTCTAAATGTAAAATAAATGCAGATATGTGTAAAGTTTAAAAACTAATAATTCTTAACTACCTCAACTAATTAGTTTCCTGAGTATATCCTGTAAACAAAGAGCTTAACTTTTACATTTTTTCCATGGAGGCTTTACTTTGATTCCATTGCGTAGACAGACACTAGTGAAAGACCTTGATGTGTGAATGTGTGTGTGCGCACATATGCGTGTGTATGTCTGTGTGTGTGTGGTTGGCAAGTCTTTCCTATTTTTGTTCCTTTTTGAAATTCATTTTATTGAGTTTCACAGCTGTCAAGACACCTGTAGTCTCCAGCTGATATTCTAGATTTATAATTCTGTAGTTACAGAATTTCATTTTGTTTTAAATGCCATCATCATCATTAATACTCCTGTAAGAAGACATATCCAATTCATTTTTTTCAAGACAACATATGTTCTCATACATATTTTCAAAAACAAGTACTTTATTGAACTTCAGCTTTTGTTTCACTAAAAAAATTACTATCTGAAATTCTTATCATTATGCTAGAAAATCTTTTGTGGAGTACAGCTGCTTAAGTGACAACTGCATATTGACAAGCATTGTAATTTTTATAAAATAGAGAATGATCCATGTTTGATTAACATTGTAACATAAGACTTCTTATAAGAAACAATAGAAAATACATCTTAATATTTGTAAAAAGTATATTTCTTTTAATTTATTTGAATATACTGAGCTTCCCATTCTAAAAGAGTAAAAAATGGATAATTGAAAGTTACTTTCTCATTAACTTATTTCCCTTTCTCTCTTTAATTACAAAAGAAGCTCATAAGAAAAATGCAAAATCTTAATTGAAATATTATCTGTCTATAATGAACCAACTCCATTTGGAATATACTGGCATATATGTATTTTCTAACTAAATATATTGGCATATATGTATTTTCTAACTATTGAAATATTCTATTATAATAATTCAAAATAAATCATATCAAAAATAAAATATCTGTATGATAACTATATCTGATGGAATCAGGCCATAATTATGTTTATATAAAACAATGTACTTAAATTTGTCATAGAATTAATTTTTAAGAATTCATGTTTTAGATTACTTTTCAAGCTCATTGAATAATAATACTGATTACCTGAATCTTAACTATTATCATCTACCAGTGGTTCTGTAGTAGAACCAGTATTATGATAGTTTTCAATTAAAACTTAGTGGGGTTTTTTTAATATTTTATTTATTTATTCAGGAGAGACAGAGAGAGAGAGAGAGAGAAAGAGGCATAGGCAGAGGGAGAAGCAGGCTTCATTCAAGGAGCCTGACGTGGGACTTGATCCAGGGTCTCCAGGATCACGCCATGGGCTGAAGGCCGCGCTAAACCACTGAGCCACCCGGACTGCCCTCAAGCTTAATATTCTACCAATCATAAGGATGTACTATGACAACTAAATGTTTATTTATAAACATATAGAAAACATAATATAAATGAGTGTAGTTTAATTTGCCATTAAATCTTTGGATATAAGTAATCTATTCATTATATGCATAGAACCTTCCAATTAATTCTCATTTGACTTATCATAAGGCTCAGTCATTATAACTGTTTTGTTTATAACTCACTGCAGTTAAACTCTGTTGACACTAAAAAGGATATTGAATTGTTTATAGAAAATTAAATGCACATTATCTTTTTCATTTATTCTTTTCTGTATGCCATCCATCTTTATTGTGTTAACTCTTTTCATTATACTGGTAGCTAATATCTTCTGAATACATTCCACACATATCTTAATAAACAAGGTGTAGATGACCCATTAATTACAATGAATAGTAAAGGAATAAAATTGATATTTATTGAATAACTACTATGTTCTTAGTGTGATATTGGATTATTCTTATCATATAAATTAATATGTAAGATAACACAAAGATTTTTGTATTACCATACCAGAAAGCTGATATGCATAAAGGTTATATGACTTGCCCAAGGCCTCAAAGTTCCATTACACCATAGTGTCTGGACATATGGTATAAAGAGTAATATCTCATATATTTTTTAAAAAAAAACACAAAAGAATGGATATGATTTGATGCACATATATGGATATATAGATTTGATAAGAATAGATGTCAAGGGGCACCATGGTGGCTCAGTCTGTTAAGTGTCTGCCTTCAGCTCAGGTCAGGATCTGAGTCCTGGGATGAAGCCCTGTATCTGGTTCCCTGCTCAGTTGGGAGTCTGCTTCTCCCTCTCCCTCTGCCTTTCCCGTTGCTTGCGTCTCTTTCTCTGTCAAATGAACAAATAAAATATTTTAAAACAGATATCAAGAATGATATTTTATAGTGAGCTGAAGTAAATAAATTTTAAGCATAGACAACATAATGTCTTAGGCAATGAGACCACACACTGGTTAAGAGAGTAAGTGGTCTATGCTATTGTGTATGTGGTCATGAGAAATAGATGTTCCCATTTTTGGGCAAAGGCTTAGGATAAGCATGAACCTTGGGGCAAAATTAAAAGTAAAGAACACAGGAGCACTAATTTGCCACCATTGAACTGATAGGGTTTTACATACTATTTTGGTGTTTCTAGTCATGTATGAATAATGTTTACTTATAAGCATATAGGTATCCACCCACATAGAATTCCAATTAGAAAGAATATATATCTTTCTCTATAAATAAAATTCTAGAATCAATATCTCTATATATAAAATTCTAGACAATGAAGAAATGATCAGAGTCACCTGAGTATTACTGGATTTATTTTCTAGCTGGAAAATGAATGAAGTTTAGTAAATTGATGTGTTCACTAAATTATCATTTTAAGCAATGGAAAGCAGAGTTACCAAATTGCAGTTTTAGCACATTTCTTAATGAGAAAGAATTATAATAAGAAAACACACAAAGGATAATAAGATAGATTTACTATTAAGGGAAATGAATCCATGACAATATTTTTTTTTATTTTTTTTTCAATCTAGAGTGAGATACCTAAAATTATGATTAAGCTAAAAACATGGTCAATAAAAATGTTGAGCAGTTGTTTGTTTTTGCATTTTGCAAAAGAATATTTTAAGGAGCATGGCACTTGAAGGATTACTTACTGTAAAGATTTATTATTACATACTTTATTATACTATAAATATAGAATATAAAAATTAAGATATCCTATTTATCTTAGGTGTCCCTTAAAATATCACTATAAAATTTATATTCTGAAATGCCTTGAGTAATAGAGCAAATTCATTTTGGGTTACATGCCTATAAAATTCTATTTGCGTTGTTTCCTAAATTTTTAGACTAAACCACTGATTATATAAAATAGAATGGCTAGCAACCTAAATAAGTAAATATTGCTTATTATATAGATGCCTATGTCATCTAAATCTTGCAATACAAATTTATTTCCAAAAATCCATTAGGCACTAAAAAAAAAAAAATACTGCTAGTAAATACTGCTACCCCACCCCCCGCCCTCCTTCCCTTCCACCACCCCTAGTTCGTTTCCCAACGAGAAAGTCTCGTTTATGTCTGTCTTATGAGTCTTTATGTTCTGTCTCCCTTTCTGATATTTCCCACACATTTCTTCTCCCTTCCCTTATATTCCCTTTCACTATTATTTATATTTCCCAAATGAATGAGAACATATAATGTTTGTCCTTCTCCGATTGACTTACTTCACTCAGCATAATACCCTCCAGTTCCAACCACGTTGAAGTAAATGGTGGGTATTTGTCGTTTCTAATGGCTGAGGAATATTCTATTGTATACATAAACCACATCTTCTTTATCCATTCATCTTTCGATGGACACCGTGGCTCCTTCCACAGTTTGGCTATTGTGGACATTGCTGCTATAAACATTGTTTCTTTGTAAAAATTGAAAATCTGATTACTTTGGGCACTCATCTCTTAAATAAGGCTTAGACATGTCACTACTTATTTCACCATGTTTAACTCCTAAGACTAAATTCAAGAAGTTAAAATCAAATTATTTCTAGAACTTTAATAGAAAAATAACTTTGTGTTAAATTATATCCTAAACTCTAAACCTTCTGCATATTTAACTATTTTGTGATTAAATAATATTCACTGTGTTCGTTTTCTAAGTATGTGTAAATACTGAGATCTTTTAGGCTTTCAGTATTATTTTCACTGTTGTATTTAACATATATATATAAATATATATCTATACATAAAAATATATATATTTAAGAAATATATTATTTTCATTGCAATACTCATTCTTTCTTTCCTGAAATATTTATTGACCACCGATAATATACTAGATATTGTTCTAGGCCTAAAGGTAAAGCAATAAACAAGATAAACCTTGATATCTTTATATTTTTCCTAAAAAATATTGAGTATTTAATTTTTGGTATATACTTTTGTTTGGTCTTATAATGCCATTAATAACCTCAAGCTTAAGCTAAGGTCTTCATACATAAGTTCTTGGTATTTTAACTTATATTTGTTTCCCTTTAAGTATACCATCTTTCATTATACATTTTTAAAAAAAATATATCAAATAAACTTAGTTTTTAAAGCCAAGGAAAGAACAATCTCATTGCATATACCTACAAAAAATTAATAGTGGTGCAGAAATTATGCACAGCCAGCAAAACTGGCAAAATTAATGTGCTGATCCTAACCAGATTTGCAAAAATGCAAATACTGCAGTTTTTATCTCATGGGTTAAAGAGATAAATTTTAAGAAAAGAGCAGTACTTTTTTTCTTTATAAAAGTAATAGTAAGCTCAAATAATTCTTAATACCAAAATATTTGTAACAGCATCACATAAAGAAACTATTTTTGGAGACTTTGCATTTTCTTGAAGAAGATACACATTTTCCAGATATGTCTGACATAAGAAAAAATACATTCATGTATTTATAAGACCATTATTGTTCACATTATTTACAAATACTACTGAACTTATAAATAGAGCATATTCTTTCCAACAATGAATTTTACAAAATAATATTTAATGCTTGTTAACTGCTTTTACTTGCGTAAGAAATAGGTAAGCTACTGATGTCCTAAACATTGCTATAAGATTATTTTAAAGGAAGTTTGTTCTTTATAACAAAACAATATATCAAATAGTGGGAGTCTAGGCCATATGCTTAGTAATATAGGAGGGGCTGGAGTACGCTATAAAATGCAGATTTCATTTGTACTAAAAAAGAAGGAAAGCAAATATCTCCTTTAAAGTTTATAGTCCTATGAGGAGGATACTTCTTTTTATGTTTATAGTTAGAAAAAGTATTTTCTTATAACTCATTATACAATTTTGTACCTAAAGGAACTTTCTAAATATAAGTATAACCTGGTAGATATAATAATAAGATTAGTATTTTAAAAAAACTATCCAGAAAAATTAAAAGAGCAGTAATATGCATCATATATGATATTGAACACCGAGAGGTAAGAGTTTTTCTTCCTCTGAGAAATCTGTGAGATCAGGGATATAAAACTTGTGTTTTGAAAAGCATCTGCTCAAGAAGTAAAAGGAACAAAACACTATCTAACCAAGTAAAAGAAAAACCATGAGCCAAATATATGCTGTCTATAAGTGAGTCACTTAAAATGAAATAAAAAGAAAAATGCATAACTATATCTTTCAAGAACCTAGATTAAAAGTAAAAATAGGAAATCTTTCTACCATGCAAACATCAATCAAGAGTAAGGTATTAATATCTGGTAAAGTAGATTTCAGAGAAAAGTAAATTACACCAGAAAGAATGACAAAACATGGATAGTGATATAAGAAGCAAAAACAGATAGAACTGAAAGGAAAAATTTAAAAATATAAATGTATATATATATATATATGTATGTATGTATGTATTTCAACAGTTTCTTAGTAATAGAATTAATAGAAAATTAGCAAATATACAGAATAGCTGTATACCATTAACCAAGTGAATCTCATGGATGTTTATAGAACTCTCCACTTAACAATAAAATAAGTATTTTTTTTCAAGTGCCCATGGAATATTTACTAAGGCAGACTATATTCCAGATCTTTCATCAAAGCATAATTAAATTTTTAAAAAGATAATCATATAAAATATTTGTCCTCAGGCCATATAAAATTAAGAATTGATACAAAAAATGAGATGAAAGTAAACAGAAACATGAAATAATATGCTTCTGAGTAACTTGGGTGCCAGAGCATAATTATCAAAGGAAATTAGGAAATACCTTTAATTAACAAAAATCAAAATATAGCCATATAATAAATATTTGTGGAATATAGCTAAATGGAATTCTTAGAAGAGTATTTACAGTGTTAGATTTGAAAAGGAAAAAGTTCTCAAAATGATAATCTATTTTTCCCCTGGAAAAAAATAGAAAAGAGAGAACAAATTGAGCCCAAATATAGTCAAGTAATTTAAAAAGATAGAAGCAGAAATCAATAAAATTGTAAAAAAGAAAAATGGAAAAAATCAATGAGTTCAATATGTTTCTTTGAAAAGATCAATAAAATATATAAATTTCTTAGCAAAACTGATAAAGGAAAAAGAGAAAAAGAAAGACACAAATTGTGATAATCAGAATAAAATAGATGTACCATTAGAGACCCTTCAGTCATTAAATAGATACTAAAGAATGCTAATGCCCAAATACTGCTATAAACAACTGTATGCACTATCAAAATTCATTCCAGATGAAGCCGGTAATCTGAATATGACTACTAGGTAAACCAAATTTTTAGTTTAAAACTGTGCAGAAAAATATCTGGACAATTTTTGGATTAGAAGACTCTTCAAATATTGTGAGAAGAAATAATTCCTATTCCATACAATCTTTTCTGGAAAGCAGAAAAGGACACCTCTTTACTCATTTAATACTAAAGGCAGAAAAAATAAAAACCAGATCCATTATCCCTCATGAATTTAGACACATGCAAAAAGTTGCCAACAAATGTTAGAAAATCAGTTCACAAGTATATAAAAGAACCAGTTTACCATAACCAAGTGGGACTTGTTCTAGGAATACAAGGCCTATTTAACATTTGAAAATTAGCCAGTATAGCCCACCATACTTATAGTCTAAAGAAGAAAAATACACTTAGTTATATGTACATCTAATATCAAATTTAACAGGTAGAGAAGAAATCATTTTCTGTTAAGATTGGGAACAAGACAAGAATATCCTGTTTTACCACTTGGATTCAACATAATGATGAAAATCTTAGGAAGTACAATAAGAAAATAAAAAGTACTCAGAATAAAGGAAGAAATAAGCTTCTATTATATACAATGTGATTCTCTATGCAGAAAATTCAAACGAATCAACAGAGGCTCCCAGAACTAAGTTTATTATGGTTGTAAGATAACCAGTCAGCATGCAAAAACCAGTTTTATTTCTAAGCATTAGCAATGTACAAGTCGAAATATAAACTTTAAGTTTGTTTCTGGTATGCATATGAATCTGCAGATAATTCCAAAAGAAAAATATTTCAAAAAAGAGTTATTTCAGAAAAAAAAAAACATTTAATAAGCAGCCTTGAGGTATTTCCTGAGAAATTTCTAAAATTAAACTTCAAAATGTGGCATGCATTAAAATGCATACTCAAATTGCCAAATAATTTTATATAGCTTATTTACCAATCTCATGTGAAAATTTTTCCTTACCTTTTTGTAAAATAATTCTGGATCTTAGATAAGATTTAGCACCACCTCCGTTGTAAAATATGTACATATATTTTTCTTTTGTCAGAAAAGCAGAGGCCACTTTCTTTCATTCAGTCCTGTTTTATTCCTGTACTGAAATCTTCGTTCTTCCTTTATTCTAAGATTCTAGATTATTTTACTGGGTGTACTAAAGTTAGAGATTGATAGTTCCCCCACACTCACAATTGGGAGTTTCAAGGAAATCTTGAGACATTCCACTTTTGAGAATTTTTTTAAGATTTATTTATTTATTTGACAGAGAGAAAGAGCAAGAAAATGAGCACAAGCAGGGGGAGAGGGAGAAGCAGAGTTCCCACTGAGCAAGGAGCCCGATATGGGGCTCAAGCTCAGAACCCGGAGTTCATGACCCGGGCTGAAGGCAGATGCTTAACCGACTGAGCCACCTAGGCACCCTTGAGAAATGTTTTTATAGCTGATCTGAAAATTCCCTGAGGAATAGAGATAAAAGTGTTATTTCTTTCCCCACCTAACTTTTTAATGATTTATTTTAGAGAGAAAGCGGTGGGAAAGGGGCAGAGAGAGAGGGAGAGAGAATCTCCAGCCGACTGCCTGCTGAGTGTGGAGCCCTAGGCTTGGGCTTGATCCCAGAATCCTGAGATTGTAACCTGAACTGAAATCAAGAGCCCACTGAGCCACCCAGACTGCTACCCATCTAATTGTTCAAAGAGACAAATCAAAATCATAAGAATTAAAAATTGATAGATATTTTGTCCTAATTCAGAGGTTTTGTTTATATATATATATATATATATATATATATATATATATATATATATAGTTTGTTTATTTTTTATTTTTTTGTTTTTTTGGAGAGAGGTAGAAGGTGAGTTTACAGTGGTATAATTTTCCTGAATTTCCCAGGTATCAAAATTAATTTAGCAATTATATATCTTTTCATTTTAAATTATATTACTGGAGATTATTTTTGCCATAATTATGATGTTTCTTGCAAGAACTGCTGTTGGATTTTTAATTTGTTTTGAAATAATATTTATGATGGGGCCCGCATTCAATGGATATATGAAAATTGCTTTTTTCCCCAACACTTTCAAAGTTTTCCTCCATTTCATGACATTTACCTTTTACATATGCACTATCTTTCAAAGTTAATAAAGTAAAAACTCTGAACTTATTTCCTAGCTACATGAAAACATTGATTTAATGTCTTGTAAAGAATATATAACTGGTGAAGATAAGGTTGTAGGATGACTAATGATATCGCTGTAACATTATCTTGTTTTTACTGGCAAAATTTTTTTCACGCACTCAGAGACAGATATCCAATGCTTTCTTGTTGCTTCTTATACAACACTGACAGTTAAAAATATTGATAACATTGTTGTATTTCATAATCTTCACTGCTTTTCAGAGCTGAGGTATATATAAACACTTTTCATGTAAGTAATCAGTGAGTCAGGAAAACTAGTGATGTGTTTGAAGCAGTATGTAGGTTATGATACTAAATTGCTATTTTTTATAATAGCTTTTGCATACATAGACTTGCCCTAGTTACAGGTGTTTTTTTCTGGAGAATTTAAAGCGTGTGTCCATTTTGCAAAACTAATGTTTTTAAGGGAAAAAAATATTGATTAGTATAGTAACACAATGTCTATTTCTAAGGCTCTTCCAAAGTTGAAATACGCAGTCCCTATTACATTGTGAATCAGCAATTTTACCTTTAAAAAGAAAAAAAAGTAAATGTTTTTAGAGCATTATAATTATATTTAGACCTAAGACCTATATGAGGAAATAGGAAACTTTTTAGTAGACTATGTCATAGTCTGGTTTTATAATTTAAAGTCTTAATGTATTTATGAAGGTTGGAAGCTCAGTTGAGAAAACCATTGAATCTGCCTTCAATCAGGTTAGTTACAAGTGGCCAACCTTAGTATTTGAAATTCCATATGAATGAGATTTTGTTAGAGGCAAATTAACCACTTCCATGATCTCTGAACTTAGTTCCCAAGTGGATTTGGCTAGAGGAACCTTTTGAGATAAAAATCATTAAGACTTTGTGAGGCACTACTGTTACCTAAAACAGTAGTAGGGAAAATTATTTTGTATAGTAATGCTAAAAGAAAAAAAATACTAATTAGTATCTTCTGCTCATTTTTTCTCTTTAAAAAACAAAGTGGTCCATCCTATCCTACAAATCATAATTCCATCTTCTTTATTGAGATACAACATTGTGTAAGTTCAAGATATGCAACGTGTTAGTTTAATACACTTGTATATTGTGAAATGATTATTTTGTGGCATTAGCTCATATCTCCATCACCTCACATAATTACCATTTCATTTCATTTCTTCCTTCCCACCTTCCTTCCCTTCTTCTTCCTTTCTTTCTTTTTCTTTCTTTCTTTCTTTCTTTCTTTCTTTCTTTCTTTCTTTCTTTCTTCTTTCTTTTCTTTCTTTTTCTTTTCTTTCTTTCTTTCTTTCTTTCTTTCTTTCTTTCTTTCTTTCTTTCTTTCTTTCTTTCTTTCTTTCTTTCTCTTTCTTTCTTCTTTCTCTTTCTTTCTTTCCTTCCTTCCTTCCTTCCTTCCTTCCTTCCTTCCTTCCTTCCTTCTTTTCTTTCTTCTTCTTTTGTGAGAACATTCAAGATTTACTCTCTTAGGAACTTTCTAGTATCTAATACAGTATATAATCAGCATACATTAGATTCCCCAAAACATACTCATAACTGAATGTACCTTTTTACCAGGTAATATCTCATTGTAGTTTTGAGTTGCATTTCCCTGATAAATATTGAGGTTGAGCATCTTTACAAGTACCTGTTGGCCATTTGTAAATCCTCTTTGAAAAAATGTCTTTTCAGTTCCTCTGATTATTTTTTAATTGGATTGTTTGTTTTCTTGTTACTGAGTTGTGTGAGTTCTTTATATATTTGGGCTAATGATACCTTACCAGACACATGATTTGCAAACATTCTCTTTCACTCCATAGATTGTCTTTTCATTTAAAAAATTTTTTATCTTTTTAAAATTATTTTTGATATGAATTTTTTTTAGTTTGACATAGTCTAATTTATTTTTACTTTCATCGCTTGTGCTTTTTCTGTCATATTAAAAAATCACTGACAAGACCAATGTAAAGGAGCTTTTCCCCTATATTTTCTTCTGAGTTTTATGGTTTCATGTCTTATGATTAAGTCTTTAATCCATTTGACTTAATTTTTTCAAGTGGTGTAAGATAAAGATCCAACTTCATTCTTCTAAATGTGATTATCCAGTTTTCCCAACAGCGTTTATTGAGGAGATATTCCTCTCCCCACTGAATATTTTTGGCTGCCTTGTCCCATGAGTTGACTCTGTGTGTGAGGGTTAATTTCTGGTCTTTTGATTCTGTTCCATTGGTCTATCTGTCTGTTTTAATGGCAGTACCTCACTGTTTTGGTTACTTATAGCTTTGTAGCATAGTTTCAAATCAGAAAATTTGCCTCTGGTTTTATTTTTCTTTCTCAGAATTGCTTTGCCTATGAGAGGGTCTTTGTGATTGCACACAACATTTACAATTATCTTTTTTCTATTTCTGTAAAAAAGTATCATTGTAATGTTGATAGGAATTACCCTGAAATCTACAGATGATTTTGGGTAGTATGAACATTTTAACAATATTAATTCCTCTGATCCACAAACATATGATTTCTTTTCATTTATTTGTATATTCAATTATTCTCATCATTATCTTTTAGTTTTCATGGTAAAGATTTTTACCTCCTTGGTAAAATTTAATTCCATCTTTTAAAAGTGATTATTATTATACCCAACACATGCACACACACACACACACACACTCACTCACAAAATAAGAGGTAAAAGCCTGGCAATAATAAATTGGAGGAAAATAAAAAGCAATGGCATAAAATGAAATTCCTACCTAAACCAATAGGTGTATTTACTTCTTAATTCCTTAATAATCATACTTGGAGCAAAGTATTTCAATTTGGACTCTCGGAACCTCTTTTACCACACTTATAAAAAGTTATATTTCTGCCTCCTTGTGTCTTAGCATTGTTTGAATCAAATGAGATAATAATACGAAATAATATGAAAATTCGGGGCAGCCCGGGTGGCTCAGCAGTTTAGCCCAGGGTGTGATCCTAGAGACCCAGGACTGAGTCCCATATCGGGCTCCCTGCATGGAGCCTGCTTCTTCCTCTGCCTGTGTCTCTGCATCTCTCTCTCTCTCTCTCTCTCTTTCCCTCTTTCTCTCATGAATGAATAAATAAAATCTTTCCAGAAAAAAAAATAATATGAAAACTCTGAAACACTAGTCAAATACAAAACAGTATTGTAATCTTTTAGAACCAAGGATGACATTGTATCTGAAATGGGAGAGGGCTGATTATTAACTTTCATACTGGTAAACTCTTTCATAATCTTCTTGGTAACCACCATATAGTCTTATAAACATAAGTATAAAGTTCAGTTGTAGGGATCCCTGGGTGGCACAGCGGTTTGGCGCCTGCCTTTGGCCCAGGGCGCGATCCTGGAGACCCGGGATCGAATCCCACGTCGGGCTCCCGGTGCTTCTCCCTCTGCCTATGTCTCTGCCATTCTCTCTCTCTCTGTGACTATCATAAAATAAATTAAAAAAAACTTTACAGTTCAGTTGTAGAAAATGATAATTTCATTCATTCATTTATATATCGATGGTAATCAACAGTATATTGTGGACCAATACAAATTTGCTGATATTTATTGGACAATATCTCACAAGATGCAATATGTGATGCTTTCTGTAAATACTCTAAACAAGAGGTTCAGGAATACAATTTCAGGTCATACTGTTTAGAGAAGAGCTGATTTGTAAAATGGGTTCCAATGTACTGCTTGATAAATCTGATTCATAAATTGATAAGAGCTGTATCAAGATTTTTGTTACTCTTTTAAAGTTTTTGTTCATATTTCATTAAAGATTTCCCAAAGATCACCCGAAAAATACCTTCCCAAATCATACTCAGTAGCTCAGATGAAAGTAAATAAATAGTTTTTGCCAGGTTGATACTAAAAAAGGAAAACCCAGGCAATGAAATACTTTTTAAAAAATAATTTTATTTAAATTCACTTTGCCAACATATAGTGTAACATCCACTGCTCATCCCATCAAGTGCCTTCCTGAGTGCCTGACACCCAGTTACCCCATCCCCCCATCCACCTCCCCTTCCACAACCCTTTGTTTCCCAGAGTTAGGAGGCTCTCCTGGTTTGTCTTCCTCTCTAATCTTTCCCCACTGGGTTTCCCTCCTTTCCCTTATAGAAATAGCGTTTAATGTCAAATTACTAAAAATGTTAGTGTTATTATAATTTAAACTGTATTAAAAAGTTAACATTAAACATTGAATGTTTTGCACTTAATGTATTACAATGCATTAAATGTATTAAATATTAAAATATTTCCCTTTGAAGATTTATTAGTTCTATCTGAAGTGAAGTGTATTTCCTCACTTTTAAGTATGCTATTGTACAAGTACAAAGAGAAAGCTTTAGATTGCTACATTCATATAATCCATGTTCCTTTAAAAATCAAAGTTATCATAAAAAGATAGTGTCTAAACTTGAGCAGCATCTGTCAAATGGGATTATGTGAAGGATTAAGAATCTAAGAAATGGATGTTTCTAGGCTGGTCATCAGAAATGATTTAGTGCTTTTACTGCCATCTCCAATATGTAATCACAAAAATGTCATGATAAAGTCATAATCTCTACTCAATAAGTCAGGCCCAAAAACCTTACGATGAGTGAAATTTAAATCCTTTGAAACTTTGGTTTTAACATCCTTCCCATAAGTACTTGGAAATTCTCTTTTTTTCCCTTATTAGTAAAAACTAATATTAGCAAGTCATTATTATGTAATCTACAATATATTGTGTATCAACCATTTCTGAGTAAATGACATGAATTTTATTATTCTTTTTTTTAAAGATTTTTATTTTATTTATTTTTCATTCATTTATTTGAGAGAGAGTGAGAGAGAGAGAGAGAGCATGAGCAAGGTGAGGAACAGAGGGAGAAGCAGACTCCCTGTTAAGCAGAGAGTACCATGTGGGGCTCAATCCCAGAACTCTGGGATCATGACTTGACCCAAAGGCAGACACCTATCTGACTGAGCCCACTCAGGTACCTATGAATTTTATTATTCTTTAATTCATGGGAATGCATTGGGAAATTGAGCTCTACTTAATATAGATATATAATATATGTTATATATTATATGATATAGATATATAATATGGATTATATATATTAAGCTCTACTTAATATATATCCATATATATTATATATATTATATCCATATATATGGATATATATATCCATAAACATGCCTGTATAATACACATTTTTACATATTTATATATGCATATGTGTTATACACACGCACGAAATGAAAGGATACTAACAATTAATCAAAATGTGTAAATTATTCTATGTTAAAATATGAACTTCTATTTCATCAAAATTTCAGATTTTGGTTTACTTGACAAAAAGCAATTCAAGGCAAACTACTTAAAATTAGATAGATCTCTTTAGAGTCCAGCTCTGTTACTTATTAGCCAAGATTTTTTAAAAAGGAAAGTTTAATTTCTCTGAGCTTCAGATTTCTCATTTATAATACCAGGATACATATATTTTCCCCATCAGGTAACTACAAGTTCGGAATGCAACATTAGCACACCTAGTACATGAGCAACACATGCTCATAATATTAATGACAACATGCCTACTTATACTACCATTCTACCAAACAAATAAATAACATAACATTGATGTTAGTGGGAAAAGAATGTTCAAATATTTACTCTTGCCTATTCTTTTTTGGGTTTCAAGTCCTTCATGTCAACAAACAACTCTGCTAAGATGAACACTGATCTTGACATCATTTAATGCCCATTTGGTCTATAGTCAAATGTTACTTCTTAAATCTTGTTTCTGTCCTTTCATGTCTTTTATGATACAATCACCTACTTTTTTTCTGCTTATAATTTCTTTTTGCATCATTTAATACCCACTCTTAAATGTCTTATGAACACTTTTGAGTATATAAAAAATCAAATTCATTGGCTTTCTTCAGAAATGTGAATTGCAGATCACCTGACTTTTTCTTATGAAATTACCATTATCCCTCCAAAGCCAGAGCTTCCAGTTCTATCACCCCTTCTCTTCAGTTCATCATCAATTTTGACTTTCATATCTTCTGAACATGTGTGGAAATCTTTGACATCTCTCCATTTCCAACACTTCCACCTAATCAAAATATATATGTATTTTTTCTATTGTGACTGGTGCAGTAACACATAAGCTGAATTGCTTCCATTATCTTTGGTTCTCTTCTATCTTCCACATGTAATGACATAGGTTTTTTGTTTTTTGCTTTTTTATTTTATTTAAATTCAATTTAGTTAATATATAGTGCATTATTAGTTTTAGGGATAGAATTTAGTGATCCATCAGTTGCATATAACACCCAGTGCTCATTACATCATGTGCTCTCCTTACTGCCTGTCACCCAATTATCCCAACTCCCCTCCAGCAATCCTCAGTTTGTTTCTTAAAAAAAAAAAAAGTTATTTATATATTTGAGAGAGAGAGAGATATTGAGTCAGCAGGAAGAGATAGAAGGAGAGGGAGAAGCAGACTCCTCGCCAAGCAGGAAACCTCATGTGGGGCTCCATTCCAGGATCCTGAGATCATGACCCAAGCCAAGGCAGATGCTTATTGACAGAGACACCCAGGTGCCCCCCTCAGTTTGTGTCTTATCGTTAAGAGTCTCTTATGGTTTTGTTCCTCTCTGTAACATAGTTTATCCATAAACCAAAATAATTTTTCCACCCCATCTAACAAATATTTACAGGCTTCCCATTGTTTTTCACATAGTCATGAAATTTCTTATCAAGGCCTACTAGGCAATGCATGCCTTTTCCTCCACCCCCATTCTATCACTACATGTACTTTTTGTTTTTTTATTCCTATCTCACATTATGCTTCATACATCTTTTGCACTTACATCCATCATAGGTTTACACTATGGGAAAACTCCTCTTCTCCCAACCCTTCCCTGAATTTCTATGATATCCCAATTGTATTATCTCAGAGCATCATATACTTTTCCTTCATGGCATTTATTACAGCTGAGATTTTCCATTTCCATTTACTTTCATCTAGAGTTTAAGGCAGGCATCAACTGCCTTCACTTGTCAATTTTTACAAAACGCTTGGGACATTTTAGCTAGTCCATAAATGTTTGATAAATAAATTTAAATGGATAAACAAAATAGCACAACATGAAGGAGGGAGCAAGATCCTAGCTGATTTCTTGAGGAAATTCAATATGGACTACTGATGCACAATGGTAGCATTCTACTTTACAACTGAATTATTTACACCAATCCAAGACATTCTGTAAATGCACTCCATTATCATCACAGAGTACCCCTGGGTTAATTGCATGGATAGTATGTTGATAGACCTTAAGATAATATTGCCAATTTGGAGGAAATATGAACTTCTTCTATTTTTAGGATTGGAGCATAAATGATATAAATTGACCACAATGTAAGAAGAAAGAGATCTTGAATCAAACCCGAGTTAAAATTCTAATAAGTTCTTAGGAAGAAGTAATGACCAAAAGATCTTTATGAGATATAAGAACTGTTATTATTGATTCTACTTTATAGATAAAGAGAGGTGTAATGAAATTCTGGAAGAGCTATAACTAAACTCATAATTGTGTGACAAGAGCAATATATACCCTGTGTGAGTGTGGACTTCCCCAAAACCATTAAAGCCCATCACCATACAATGATAGAACTAGTTGATGGTGTGGATGCCTTTCCCAAACTGTGGATATGACATTATTACAGCTTATTGGTTATAAATCTGAATTGTCATAAACTTCCCATTTTCTCTCCATTTTATCATTCATCCTTTGCCAAGTTCCCCTATATTCCATTAATGTCATTGATATCGATTTGCACAAGCAGAATATTCCATAGTCAGCACTAGCATCCAGTAGATAAACTAAATGTTTCTACCACAAAGGGACTTATATAAAAGTTAATTAAAAAAAAAAAGGTTAATTCAACTTACCTTGTATTGTTTTTACAAATTCAGTTAACTGATTTATTCCAACTATAATTTACTCAGAGATTATAACCCAAAACTTCCTATGCTTAACATCTTTTCTAGGAGAAATCAAGCAGATATTAAAGTATAATGCAATTATATTTGCATTTTTCTACATAATTCACGTTAGCAATATACTAAATTACAGTCTTTTATGAGACAAGTTATTGTACTTTGAACTATAAAAATGAAGAATATATAGTAATAAACATTATAACTCTTGTCAAATTCTTTATAATGTCCAACTTCTGTTTATCTTTTGGCTTACTTAGGCATACTTTAGCACATATCCAACAGATTTCCCCCTCAGAATTCTTATTCTTCTTTTGTTACTAATTCAGCCAATATTATGCATAACTGAATCACATACCCATTTTTTCCTATATATATAAGGAATTTATTTTATATATTTTTAGTTTTGGTTAGGTATTCTATTAGGCCTGTTCTTGTTATAATCATAATCAATAAGAAAACTAACATGTACAATATGTGATTTTATAAAATATTACATCCCCTACTTTGACCTCACTGAATGCTCAGTCCTTTATACTTATATATTCTCTGAATTTATCAGTGTTTTAAAACTAATTTTTTTTCCTTCCTAGTCAAGCTAGTATTCAGCTCTATGTTCTCCAATACTTCAACTAGCTCATTAATGGACATTTTCACATGTTTTGTAAAATCTCATACAGAATCAAACCAATCATTCAATCCTATGCTTGTATGTCAACATTGCCTATGGTTTTTGAAAGAAAAAAAATATTTCAGCAGTATAGATTTTATGCCATGGCACACAGTTCTTCAAAATCAACTGCAATCTAAAATCTAACTGCAAATCAATTCCTTGAATCACCTGTTTGTTCCAGGAGTAACATCTCTGGACTATACTCATTACCACTACTCTCCTTTCAAAAAAAAAAAAAAACAAACCCCATAATTTCTGCTTTTGTGAGCCATTCATAGCCATTTACTATATATATCTTACCTCATCCATTCTGACAGCTAAAAATGGATTTAGAGTATCATTAATTTTATCCACCATTTCTTTTACTCTTCTAGAAAAAAAAAAACATCCTTTTGTATATCAAAATTTAATGAAAGAGAGAGATCTCTATATATGATCTCTCTACTCTTTAGCCTTTATTTTCACATTTTGGAACTGACCTGACAGATGAACTCTTCAACTCTGCAGTGGATACCACCGTGCTCTGTCCCTGTTGCTCTCCAGAAGCAAAGAACTCATTCTCTCAGTTGTCAGGAGACTATTGCTGAATCCTCACAGCTGAATGCTTTCCTGGGAATAGCCTTCTGACAAGGGAACTGCCTTTCCCAATGTCAAACTTTCTTGCTGAAAGTGACTCACATCCAACTGACTAATGTAGCTACTCATGTTCTTGACTTCCTTGCCTGAATTTGAGACAACTGTGAAAGGCCAGCCCAGCCTTAAGGCTCCTCATGGTCTTGACTGAGGTCTTTGCAATTCCGTTCAGTTAAGTAGATATAAGCATCACAAGAGATGTGCTGTAAAGAAATTCTGTGGTTCCTTACCCAATCTTCTCTGCCATATCCCCTCCCACAGAGAGGCACTTATTCCTCAGCTGCCTGAAAGTTTGTTTGTTGATGATTCAAAGCTGATTCCTTCCCCCATGAACTGCCTCTTCCCAAAGATTAGCCCCCTTCCTGGGAGGGGAGGAAAGAGGAAAAGGCCAACTCCCTCAAATTTAGATAATGTGGACGGGTCATCCTATCTCTATATACTCTATATACTCAACAGAATTAAAAATTTACTCCATGTAAATCTCATGTAAATCTCTCCTCCATCAATGTCTTAAAGTCCACAACTTTCTGAAGATAAATCTTCAGCTTAGAGCCTATTTCCTGGGGCATTTCTATTCTAGAAATGGGGGGAAATGATAATTATGCACATTTTCTGTTTTCCAAGCACATGAAACAGACAGAAACAGGAAAATATGAATGTTACACACTGGGTGAAGTACACTGGTAGAGAATATTTTTTAAAGGTATTTTATGCCTGAAAATGTGAAAGTACAGAAAAATTTCAAGAAAGGGAGAAATCCAAATGGAATCCTGAAAGATGAGTAGTATGCAATATTATGAAGTAATGCAATATACAAAAAGCAGCCTGATCAATGCTGAAGGGTATATTTCCCAATAAATATTGTCTAAAAAGTAACTTCTTGGGCAAAAAATATACTTTCATCTCATAGGCTGTATCAAATACTATTCAGATTTTTGAAGTATTGTATTTATAAGTAATAAATAATTAAGAAAATAATATGGAATATTTATGTTGTATCTAATGGGGATTGGACTCTTCCATTATATAACTAATATATTAATTCATGAAGAAAGAGATAAATACATCTGACTATTTAAAAAAAATGAAACTTCTGGACATCAAAATATAAGAAAATAATGTGATATTAATATTATTATCTATATTTTAAGTTCTGTAATAACTCACCTAAATACTTATGACAAAACATCAAGTCTCTTTGATTTCACATGATATGTAGAAGACAAATTAAAAACGAAAAATAAATAAGAGATAATAATGGACATAAAAATATCCAGCCTCATATTTATTAGATTATAAATACATTCATGAAATACCTTATAAGGAGCTGATCACATGCTAGTTACTTGTGTGAATTGTCAAAATTCAATAGTGAAGAAATAATCACTTACCTTTTAGATGTTACTTTTAAATGTGACATATGCAGAGGAGAGCAGGCTCCATGCACCGTGACCGACATGGATTCGATCCGGTCTCCAGGATCGCCCCGGCCAAATGCGTGCCAAACGCTGCGCCACCAGGATCCAATTTACTTTTAAAATGTGGAAACTACAAAGAATAAACATGAATCTATAGGGCACAAATCCATACAGTTATGCAGTTATATTCTGTTATGCTGAGTCATTTATTAGTGAAAGACAAAAACAGAGATCTCTACCGAAATTGTGACATTTCTCTGAAGATGTGATGGGAAATGAATAAAAGACCCTAGCAATGGTAAACTTTGATGTGCACCTTAAGTAAGGAAATCAGCAAAAAGTGGAAGAAAAAGCGACATGAAACAACAGGAATGGGTTTCCTTATACTCTGAATGCTTTGGTGAAGTTCAATTGTATTTAGGTTGAAATTAAGAAATGGAATTAAAAGTGCAAAAGCAGGTTTTATTCAGAGTGTAAAATATTAGAATTGAAAGTATTTACCAAAAAAAAAAAAAAATACACAGAACTCAAGGAAATGTTTGAAGAACATCTATAGGTTTAATATTATGGTTGTGGTGATGCCATCACAAGTATATTCATATCAAAACTCAAAGATGTCTAAATTAAGTGTGCAATATTTTGTATATTAATTATACCTCAAAGCTAAAAGTAGAAAAGGAAAAGAAGTTACTGGAGGAAACCAAGTTTAGTTTTTATTTTAATTAAATGTATGTATAAACAACGTCTGTATGTAAAGTAGTAAACATCACTGGTTAAACTTAGCTTAATTGATATAAAAAATTCTATTTAAGCTGTTTCTAAATTTAACCTAGAGTTAAATCACAAGTTCCTACTCTTGATTTTTCTTCTTTTAGTAACTTTAATAGATACGCTATTTCAGAAAATAAGTTGTAAAACAAATGGCAAACTGTAGCTGTTAAAATTAAAAATAAATAATTTAAGTGAAAATAGATAATTGCTGGTAGAACAGTTATGCCTCATTAAGTAAATCTAAATTGTATATATCCATTTATCTACTTTGAAGCAAAGAAATCTTATCTCTGCAAAATCTAATACTTCCATTTAATTGTTTGTAGAAGAAAGAGAAGTGATGGTATTGGAAAAAAATTCCTTCTCTGGAAATATCTCTTTGCTACTTCATCTATTATGACAAAATGAGTTATTAAAGGGTCTTATAGTCTTTTTTAAATGGAAAATATCTATTTTTTTCTTATAAAAATCCACCCAACTCTTCTATACAAATTTAAATTGTCTCCCAGAAGTACATCATAAAATAAATATTTTAAAATTTGAATTGCATTAGAAATAATTTTTTAAGTGTCCAAAAATAGAAATAATTTTTCGGGACGTGGTTATCAGATGAAAAAACGATAAAGGGCCTCTAGTTCTCATTTAATAGCAAAGTAAGATAAAGGGTATTAAATATTTCAAAATAACTTTTCATAATGTTTTAAGTAGAAAATATCCTTAAATGACAATCCTTCCTAATTTAGTATGTTTTAAATTAAATTTTAAATTAATCATGCAATAAAGAGTTTTTAAATAGCAGCATATCTGTGAGAAATAAGTGAATAAGAAAGCAATATAATAAAACTAGTCCCCCTGATTCAACTGCTTAATTTAGGAATGTATGAAAACCATTTGTCTTTCATTTTAATTGTTTTCATTGCTTATCTGAAATTAATTTTTCTATTATTTTCTTTTATTTTTTAGCATGATAATTGTACTTAATAATTTCACCCCCTATTTCACTCACCCACCTCCTCTCTGAAAGCCATCAGTTTGTACTCTATAGTTATGAGTCTATTTCTCATAACTATAACTTATAACAAAACATTTGTTTTGTTTCTGAAATTCCACATATGAGTGAAATGATATGGTATTTGTCTTTCTCTGTTATTTCACTTATCGTAACACACTCTAGCTCTATCCACATCATTGCAAATGGCAAGATTTCTTTCGTTTTTATAGCTGAGTAATTGAGTGTGTGTGTGTGTGTATACCATACATATCTATATCTATCTATCTATC
This sequence comes from Vulpes lagopus, assembly GCF_018345385.1. NCBI lineage: Eukaryota > Metazoa > Chordata > Mammalia > Carnivora > Canidae > Vulpes > Vulpes lagopus. Next base: position 8,572,069 of record NC_054827.1, read on the forward strand.
TATCTATCTATCTATCTATCTATCTATCATCTATCTATCTATCTATATTCTATATATATACACATATATATATATATATTACTTTTTGAGAGAGAGAGAGAGAGAGAGAGAGAGAGAGATTGTAAGTTGGGTGAGGAACAGAGGAAGAGAGAGAGAGAGGGAGAGAGGGAGAGAGTGGGAGAGAGAATCTCTAGCAGGCTCCATGCTCAGCATAGAGCCTGATGTGGGGCTTGATCTCAAGACCTTGAGATCATGACCTAAGCTGAAAGCTTAAACAATTGATCCACCCAGGTATCCAGAAAAGATTTGTAATTTCCACAAAATATTAGCTTCCTAGGAATGTAACTAGTCAAAGGTAAATATGCTATTTGTTGAGAAGTCATAAAATTTTATTATACGACAGTATAGAAACTTAAATAAAATATATTTATAGTAATTCATCAATTAAAACTTAAATGCCAATTCTCCCCAAACTGATTTTCAGATTGTAATGCATTCCCAATCTGAATTTTTGTGACACGTGAAAAGATGATTCTGCAAATTACATGGAAAACCAAGGAACCCAAATACTGAAGAACAAGAAAAAGTTTTAAGGAAGACATTTAACATGATAGTAAGACACACACACACACACACACACACACACACACCATACATGAAACAATGAGCGATTTCAAAGGAAGGCAGGATTCTACTGAAAAAGCTCCCAATCACCACTGCTGAAATAAATAGGGCAAGAAATTGAATACAGCAGTATTAGGTTACAATACAATGTATAAAAGAAATATTTATAAATAGATGCTAATATAAATGGATTAAAAATATATGACTGTGCAAGAATAGCAAATCTTCCATGAAGAAGCACTGCAAATAATGAATATAAATTCTTCTTCTTCAAAGAGATAGGAAATAACTTCTTCCTTTGGTTAGGGCTTTGCATAGTATTTTCCTTCCAAAGATAACACTATGGGAAAAGGGAAAAAAGACTAACTTTATGGAGTTTAAGCTTAACTCTTAGACATATTGCATTATGGATGGGATCTTGGAAGAGAAAAAGGATATTAGGTAAAAATAAAGGAAATCTGAATAAAGTATGGAATACAGTTAATAATGTATTAATATTTGTTTACAATTTATATTATATATATATACACATCATAATAACATATTAATAGTAGAAGAAACTATTTTGGGGTTATATGAGAACTCTATAATATCTTTACAACTTATTTATAATTCTAAGACTATACTAAATTAAAAATGTATACTCTCAAAGTAGATAAGTTTTTCTTAAATGAAACAAAAAAAATGAAACTCAAAAGACAGATTTTGGTGGAAATTACTAATTTTTTCTGTTTTAAATTCCACCTTATTGTTGTTATTGACACATAACAAAGAAAACTTGCAAAGGGAGATGGACTTCTGACAACACCTTGTAAGGAGTTCTGCTGACCTGTCTCCAGTGACACTGATGAAAATCTACATTAAAAAACAAACAAACAAAACAAAACAAACAAACAAAAAAACAAACAGGGACGCCTGGGTGGCTCAGTCAATTAAAGGCCTGCCTTCTGCTCTACTGGGATCAGAACAAAAACAAAATGCTACTGTAACAATATTCTTTCATAAAAGCCACAATTTGGGTTGGTATGTAGAGGAATTTATGCTCCTAGGGTATTGTTTAAAATAATTGTGCCATTAACAGGCAATATTTAGTGGAGTTTAAGTTTGATGTGTTCATGGAAACAGAGAAAGAGATGCCTAGGAATAGAGGGGGGATTACCTCAACCTAATGAACTCATCTATGAAACACCCATAGCTAACCACATACTTAACAGTGAGAACCTATCCTCAAGACAAGGAACACAAAAGGGATGCCATCTATCACCAATTCTACTCAATACTGTACTAGATGTTGTAGCTAGGGCAATTAGGCAACAGGTAGAAATAAGAGCCATTCATATAGGAAGGACAGAATTAAGTTATATATAAATTCATAGTTACATAACCTTTTATATAGAAAATTTAAGTAGTGCACTAAACATCTCTTAGAATGACTAAGTTCAGCAATTTTGCAGGATACATGATCAATATACAAAAAACAATTGCATTCTATATACTTGCAACTCAATTTGCAATAACCTCAAAAAGAGTAAAATACTGTAGAATACATTTAACAAAAGAACAAAAATGTGTTCTTTGAAAACTGCAAAATCTTGTTGAAATAACTTAAAGAAAATCTAAGGAACTGGGAAAAGATTCCATTTTCATTGATTGGAAGACTTAACATTGTTAACATGATAATATTCCTCAACCTAGTGTAGGGATTCAACACAGTTCCCCTCAGAATCCCAGCTGACCTTTCTTGCAGAAATTGACAAGCTGATTTCAAAATTCATATGGAATTGTAAGGGATTCAGAATAGCCGAAGAAAGTAGGAGGACTCACACTTCCTGATTTAAAAACTTACTACAGAACAATAACCATCAAGACAGTTTGGAATTTACACAAGGTTAGACATATAAATCAATGGAATGGAACTGTTTGTACAGATAAACTTATATAAATATCAATTGTTAAATGATATTTGACAAAAGTGGCAAGACCATTCTATGGTGCAAGAATAGTGGGGACAACTAGCTATCCAAAGCCAAAAGAGAGAAGTTACATCCTCATCTCTAGGTTAATCACACTGCATTTTGCCTGTTACTTATGGGTTTGTTTTGGGTTTTTTTGAGGGGGGGAGGGGAAAAGTGGGATTTTATGGTTAATTTTATGACTAACTCATAGACTTTCTTAAAATTATCAAATATGTATTAACATGTATATTCTGAAGTTACGGAGTTTAGGAATTCATATTTTATTAAATCCATCTTGTCCATTGTATTCTTTGATTCTACATAATATTTGTGGATATCTTTGCAGGTACCCTAATACATATGCCACAGGGGTAAATTATGTGTGAAAGTTATTTTCGAATCTCTCACTATATTTACTCATTTCTTAACTTCATGTATTTCTATCAAGTTTCAATTTATATATCTTGAATACATGTTTAAGGTGAATAAAAGATAAACTGTACAGATTTTCATTTGTATTTATGTGACATATTTTGTTCATACTTTTAATAACACACATCTTTTTTATTTCTGTTTAGCCACATTTTAAAAAAATCATGCAACTGGACTCTCTTTATTCTGCTAATGTCAATTTAGTGAATTTAGAATTCTATATACTTTTGCATTTGAACATTTTCTACATTCAGAATTTGAACTTCCTGTCTGTCCAATATGATTCTTATATTTCTTTTCATTTTTCTTGTTTTTTCCACAATTGAGCTCTTTTTCTCATTTTATTTTATTTTTTTTTATATTCATTGCCTTGAAACGTATATATTCTGTTTACAGTCTGTAGTTGTAACGCCTACTTAAACTGGATCAGTCAGGGTTCAGTGACTGAAACTGAAACCATCCGAAGTGTATTAAGGAGTGAAAGACATTTAATATGAGAACTCAGTGCTTATAAAATTATTGAGACACTGGAGAAATATTCTCCAGCGGCTGTGACTGGAAATCTTGTGAAAATAGCTCATGCCATTGTGTAGTTGTTTTTCCAAGGATCAGGAAACAATCACATTAAAAGCACCACTCCTGCAATTACCCCTGGACATTCATGAATATGGAAAAAGTGAATCCAGCTACTAGCTAGCAGAGAAAGAAAAAAGCAATAATAAATTGGCATTTCTGTATCCTCAAACTTTAATTGCTGCATCTTAGTGATAAAATCTGATGCGTGTCAAGGACTCAAGCTGCAAAGAATCCAAGATATGTAGTAGTTTCTAGATTTTCATCCTCTGTGTGATGGGAAGTTCACTAGAAGCAGATTGGAAAGAAGACAGAGTACAAATCAATCATCTTTTCTACAGCCAATGTAACTACTTAATATTCAATTCATCTTGCAGCTCAGTCTTTAAAAAAAATACAGCAACAACATTGTCTTGCATAATATAATTTAAATCTTGCTATTGTAAAAGAAAACATCTTCGCTCTGTCTCCAGAAGGATAGGCGATAGCCTCATCAGTCACTCTACTTGTCTTGTTTCAGTAGTCACATTTACATTCAACATTCACATTCTAAATGTGAAATATTGATGGATTCTTTGACTCATGGGGACTTGGTGATACCATTTTCTACCTGGACCCAATAGCATACCAACAATTGATTCTCAATTTTTCTCCTTTGCCAAATAAGTCTGAGCTTTATTTGAACATTTCTTGTTTTTCCAATGAAATTATCTTCAAGGCCAATGTTATCATTTGTCCAGCAATGTAATATTACCTAGATATTCCTTATAGAAAAGTGTTGTGCAAGATATTGGGACGAGAAATAAATCTAACTTCTTTCTGACATTTAAGGTTAACCACCAGTGACATTTGCATATTAGTGCAAATCGCTTAATATATCAAAAAGCCATTTCTTTGAATTAGAGCTCTTTTTTGTTTTATGCTCTACGTATTGTGCACTGAAATGAACTTGTTTTAGACACTGAAGAAAAGAGTGAAATCAACACTTTCACTTAATACTATCTCTACTGTGATGACTGTGGCCACTTGCTATTTCAGTATTCACAAGTCCAGTGGCCATGTGACTCATTCTGGCCATTAAGACACATGACTTTCTAGTGGGAGATTTTTAGAAAGTGTTTACTTCTCTCCCCTAGCCCCCTCTAAATAAGGCATTCATAGATGGTTCTGTCCTATTTTCTGTCTTTCTGTCTTTAAAACGAGCGTGGTTTTTTTTTTTTTTTTTTTTTTTTTGGCACAGAAAGCAATCATCTTGTGAACAAAAAGTAACAAGCATAGGGAATAAAGCTATCACACTTTGTATGGGGAAGAATACAGTGAGAGACAAAGGCTGGCATCTTTGATCAGCTGAACTGATGCAAGCTACATTTACTTCTAGACTTAGTGTTATGTGAAAAAAATAATACCTGTTTTTTAAGCTATTTAAAGCTGGATTTTTCTGTTACTTGAGTCAGAACACATTCTTAGCTGAACCAAAGTCAAAATAAATTGGCTTAGTAGATCTGCATATGTACATGTTTATTTATATCTTTTAAGAATTTTTAAATAAAAGCCAAGAATGAATTTGCATTTTAGAATAAGTATCCACATTCTCTCAATAAACTATGAATATGTACATGTTCAATATTCCTACCTTCTATAATGGATTGCTTGATACTGATATGAGAGCTTCTAATATAAGTTTCAAGAACTCCTCTGGTTTATTTTTGTTATAGTTTGAAGTTGCATTATTAGTTTTTCCATAAGTTATACATTTATTATACGTTTCCATAATTTTTCTTGCTGAAGTTAGTAAATGTGTAATTCATGTAATATCAAAAAAAATTTTAGAGTGGGAAAACTATGTTTTTCACAAGGTTAAAAGCCATATGTATGTAGATAGGTAGATATAGATAGATAGATATCTACTATTTTTTGCTACATAAATAAAAGATGCATTGTGGGGAAATTTTTATATAAGGCATTGACAGAATCATTATAATGAGGTGAAACATTTGGGGACTTCTATGGGTTGAATGTATCTCCTAAAAATATATGTTGTAATTCTGATGCCTAGCTCCTCAGAATGTGACCGTATTTGGAAAGAAGGAAACTGTAAATATAGTTAGTTTAGATGAGGTCATAATGGAATAAGGTGAGTCTTTTTTTTTTTTTTTAATTTATTTGAGAGAAAGAGAGAGCAAAGCAGGGAAGAAGCAGAGGGTAAGGGACAAGCAGATTCCCCAGTGAGTAGGGAGCCTGATGCAGGGCTCCAATCCAGGACTCCAGGATCATGACCTGAACCAAAGGCAGACACTTAACCAACTAAGCCACCCAAGCACCCCAAGGGTGAGCCAATATTATTGGTGTCTTTTTATAAAGAGAAGAGGCACAGAGAGGAAAACACAGGTGATGACAAGGAGATATATAAAAAGGGAAGATACACATATGAAGGCAGAATTATGTTGCCATAGACCCTAAGGAAGACTTGGGGCTACTAGAAGATAGAAGGATCTTCTCTAGAAGTGTAAGGATCTTCCTCTAGAAGTATAAGAAGGAAGAACGCCCTGCCAACACCTTGATTTTAGACTTCTAGCCTACAAAACTATGATAGAATAAATGTTTGGTTTTTTAAGGCATCCATTTTTGGGTATTTTATTACAGTGGTCATAGAAAACTCAGAACCTTTGAAGGGACAGGGTATATTTTGCCTCTGGGAAGGATGCCAATGATGGGGGATCAAGTGGATAAGAGTGGTAAGCAGCCACTAAGATGCCCCAGTGATCCTTATCTCATAATAGTGTATAGGTCTCATCATTTGAATGTGAGCTGGATTTAGTGACTTGCTTCTTTAAAAAAAAAAAATGTAGTTATTTGAGAGAGAGAGAGTAAGCTTGAGTGAGGGAGGGGCAGAGGAAGAGAATATCAAGCAGACTCCCCACTGAGTGCAGATCCTGATGTGGGACTCCATCTCAAAACACTGAGATCATGACCTGAGCGAAAACCAAGAGTCTGATGCTTAAAAGACTGAGCCACCCAGGCACCCCTAGTGACTTGCTGCTAACAAATGTATTATATAAATGATAGGATATTAATTCTGAGGTTAGAGTATAAAAGACTGTGGCTTCAACCTTGGACTTTCTCCCTGGGTTTGTGTGTGCGAGTGTTTCTCTCATTCTCTCAGATCTCTCACCCTAAGAGAATCCAGCTGACATTCTGTGAAAAAGTCCAGTGGAGAGACTAAAGCCAGTCAATAACCATGTGAGAGGATTTGAAAGTGATTCCACTCAAATTGAGCCTTCATATGAGTTCACAGGCCTGAATAGTACCTCGACAGCAACTTTTGAAAAGTCTTCAGCTAAAGGCACACAGCTAATCAATACCCAGATTCTTGACTCATAAAGATTAGGAGTTTATAAATGATGGCTGTTTTAAATCATGAAATTTGGGCTAATTCGTTGGACAGCAGTAGATAACTAACACAATTGGTAACTAGAAACTGAACTAAAGGATGATCTCTGTTATATACCAAAAGCAGCACTGTTACATTTGGCCCCTCTTCACCTCATGGATGAGAAAGAAATTATTACCTTAAGGTTATAAGCATGAATGAACACTATAGTCAGCACTAGAGAAATGAGACTAATGACAGTTTAATAACTACACATTGTCATCCTGGAAGAGGCTCATCTCAGAGGCTGCATCCAGCAGACCACAAGAGAAAAATCACTGGTCTGGCTCAAGAGGTTTGGAAGGAAAAAGGAGGGCTTCCTCCAGGCAAGAAGCTTGCTGAAAGAGCACTCCAGGTAGGAAAATAATCTCAAGTGAGTGCAGGCCCTCACAGGTACAATGTAGAGCATGCCCTCCTGCCAGCAGCCAACCTGATATTCCATATCCCAGTTAGGAAAAGGGTCTAGGGAATTTGAACCAGGGGCTTCCCTTTACCATGAGACTACCATCACTACCCATGATAGATGGATGGCTCCCAAATCTTTAACCCTCTACTCTGGGACAAACTAGTTATCTGAATGGGGGTGGGTGAGAGGCTTATTGCTGTCAAGATGTTATATTTGAATGGCTGCTCACCAGATGCACCATGGTGCTTTCAGCCTACGTGGATGGAACACCCTGCTTGCACTGAGATGTTATGGAGTACAGCTGCCCAATCCAGCCCTTCCCACACTCACAGCCAAGCCTCTGTCAGGGGTGCAGGGCAGTAGCTTTCATTTTCTAAGGGAGCAAGAGGAAAGGCCTTGCAGGGCTAGGGCCCCAGGTTGTGAAACTGGGCAGCTGAGAAGTCATCCTGGAGTGATGGCAGTAAGAGAGACTGCAGATCTGCTGATTCTCCACACCTCCATTGTCCCTATGACTTCCACCTGACTTCACATACAAAACGCAAATTCAAATTTCAAGACATGAAGGGCAGAGCATTAAACCTCAAGCCTGGGTCTCTGTGAAACTGCATTGGTAGGACAACCATGGAATTCACCCTGGCCAAATGTCAATAACCAAGTGTCCAATTCACAGTATTACATGGTGCAGGAAGAGGACAAGGAGCAATATTTCATCAAGTAGGCAAGGTGATGGCTTTAGGAAAATCAATGAGAAAAGGGGCGGTACAGCTAGATAGTAGGCAAAAGAATAATGCCTTTATGTGTTTGGCCTTAGGGATGCTAGACTTTACCTATTGAAACCAGCAAGTCATCAAAGGCCACTTCCAGGGGCAGGAAAGAGACTCTTTATGTGAAAACTTAAATTGTTTGTTTATTGTGCGTCAAACCCAGGTTGCTAGAACTCATTGCTACTGTATACATGTCAGAAAGGTTTTCTGAATGATGTAAGAATAGGATTGATAAGGATGTATAAACACTACCTTGCAGTACATCTTAGTGATTTAATTCTTCTTATTAATCCAAAGAGCATTGGAGTTGTAGGCTGCTGAAATGCCTTAGGATGTCTTAGAGGTGCATATTATTCATGACAGACAATAACATAATCCCTACATCCAACAGCAATATTTTTCAGATTTCTGTTTTAGTAGTATCCTATATTCCAAATATCACCATAAAATCCTCCATGCCAAAAACACCAGCAAAGTATCTCCATGAAACATGATAAAAGATCAGTTTCTACTATTACATTTGCCTCAATTCAAAGATGCTCATTTTCAGAGATCTTAAATTCCGGTAAGCTCTTGGTCTCTTGTGACCTAAAGGAAAAAGCTGTGGTCACTAAATTGTTCTATATAAGTCCATGTACTTCTCTTATGATTGTTACTTTGGGGAGCTAATCTATTTGGCATAAAGCATAGGGAGTTATTATTTATTTAATCGCTTACTTATGCATTCCACAAATGTTTATTTGGTATCTACTACCCCTTAGGCACTGGAGACATAACCAACAAACAAAACAAACGTCCTACTCTAATCAGTAATATAGCCGTATAGGTATAAACAGCACATGGAAATAAGTAAACATGTAAATACTATGTCATATAATAAAAATGCTTTGAAAAGAAATAAAGCAAAATGAGTAAGGAGCTGAACAGGTCAAGGATTATTACTACTATTTTTTGTGTTCAGTGAATGCCTCACCAACTGAGTGGTATGAGGAAAAATCAGAAAGTAGCTGGAGGCCACTGCAGGTGGTGAAGAGCGACTTTTCCAATAGGGAAAACCACAAGAGAAAATGTCTTGCAGGAAGAGCATGCCTGACTGCGATTAGCAGAAAAGTAGTCAGTGTGGGAGAAGTAGCATCAGGGGAAAAGTGGAGAGAGTAGATGAATTGGAGGAGGTCAGATCATGGAGGGCTCTCTCCGCTTGGTAGAGTTAGGCTTCGACAGGAGTGCGGCAGGAAGGCAGGCACTGGGGAGTTGTGAGAGGGAGAGTAACAACTCGTGACTCCTGCTTTCAAAAGGATGATTCCAGTGACTGTGTTTATAATAGACTAAAGCATGGCAAATGCAAGAACAAAAAACAATAGTAAAGCATATCCTTTGCTTGCCTGAATGAATGCAGAAGTCTCTAAACCGTAAATGTGATTTAGACCAGAAGTAGAGGTATTGAGAATTGGTCAGATGCCGGATATATATTAAAGAAAACGCAAACTTGAAAAAGAAACAGGTATCAGATGTTAATGGAAGAGATAAATCAAGGCTAAGTAAGAATGTTCTGGTTGGTATGCCTGGGTGGCTCAGCGGTTGAGCAGTTGAGAGTCTGCCTTTGGCTCAGGGTGTGATCCTGGAGTTTTGAGATCCAGTCCTGCATCAGGCTTCCTGCAGGGAGCCTATGTTTCCCTCTGCCTGTGTTTCTGTCTCTCTTTGTGTGTCTCCAATGAATGAAAAAAAATTTAAATCTTCAAAATATTTTTCAAAAAAATTAAGAATTAGAAAAAAAGATATTGGGGTCAAAATGTTGAAGAATAGAGTTGCCATTTAAAGACTCTTAATCATAGGAAACAAACTGAGGGTGATTGGAGGGGAGGAGTGAAGGGACGGGATAACTGGGTGACAGGTATTAAAGAGGGCATGTGATGTAATGAGCACTGAGTGTTATATAACACTGATGACTCACTGACCTCTACCTCTGAAACCAATAATACATTATATGTTAATTAATTGAATTAAAATAAAAAAATTTTAAAGGAAGAAAAAACAACTAATAATAAGTGAAACTCACAATACAACTAAAAAACAGGATAGTAACAATATCCCAGAAGTTCCTTCTGTGCTTCTTGGTCACATCTCCTTCCCCAGAAAGGGAACCACCATCTTAACTTCTCTAAAAGCTCTCTAGACTTTTGGAAATTGTTTTACCATCTTTCGTATCCCTAAATACATAGAGGCTAGTTTTGTCTGTTTTTGAACTATATAAAAACAGAATCATTCAGTATGTAAATATATGTGTATGTATATTTGCAATATACATATATATATATATGAAATATCTCTGTTTTACAGAAAGAGATCCAGTAGGCAGCTGAATATGAATCAGCTAGGTTTCCAGGAGAAGTCTGGAATGTAGATAAACATTTTACAATCATTGGCCTAGAAATGAGATGGAAGAAAACACTTAGGGACTTTCCATTAATAGAATAGAGAAGCCACCTGAGAATTTGACTCTAGACCACTGCAGCATACAGAGGAGGGATACCCAGGGAAGACAGAACAGAAGTAGCTATTTGTAGGAAAAAAGGGACATAAACAGGAGCACATTGTACTAGAAATGAGCGAACAAAAACAGTGTTCCAAGAAACACAGAAGACTTAATTAACTTGTTCAATTACAGATTCTAAGGAAGAAAGAGAACTAACCACTGAATGGAGTATCACAGTGGTCTATAAGTGTGTTTGCATATTGTGTTGGAAAGAAAAGCATGAACAGGTGGTTTAATGGGAAAACAGATTTGGAGATCTTGACCCTAAAATTTTTTGACAGGTTTTACTTTACCAGTGAGAAAACAAATGGATCAGTAGGTAAAAGGAAATTTTTAAGATACTGTAGATAGAATAATGGACCCTAAAAGATGTCTATATCTTAATCCCTAGAACACAGAATTATGTTACATTACATGGCAAAGGAACTTCACAGATGTTAAATTAAGGAGGTTGAGTTGGGGAGATTATCTTAGATTATCCAGATAGGTCTAATATAATCAGTCCTTAGAAGAGGAAGACAGATAAGGAATGTAGAAAAATCTATACACTGGAAAATGGAAGGAAATGGATTCCTTTGGGCCCTCCAGAATGAACACATCCCTGCAGATACCTTGAATTTAGGCCAATGAAACAGATTTTAGATTTTCTGATGTTCAAGATTATATATAACTGATAGATTATACCTTTGTATTGCTTTAAGCCACTAAATTTGTGGTATAACAAACTAATGTAGGGTTCAAAGAAATTTTATATAAACCTTTTATATTATAAAATAAATCACATATTTAGTAACATATATACCACTTTAAAAAATATTTTAAAGCAAATACCTGTGTAATGTCAAACCACATGGTTTAAAGATATGGAAAACTTCTAGTGACTTAAAACTCCTCATAAGCTCCTTGACCACCAAAATGTCATTACTCTTAGAGGCAATCACTACTCTGAAGTTTATAATAATTGCTTCAACATTTTCCTTTACAGATTTATAATCTAAAAACATGTTACAATATAGTTGAGATTGCTGTTTGAACATTATGTACAATAGAGGCATCAGGATACATATTTTGTTTCTGCATTGCACTTAACAATTTTAAAAATATACTTAGATTCTTGAATGTAGAAAATCATAATATTCATTAATATATGAGAGCCCACTATCTAAATATGCCTCAAGTACATGCTGATGAACATTTACTTATTTCCTGGTTATCACAATTACAATGTTGATACACACTTCTACAGGTTAAATACCAAGAAATATAATCTATGAGCCATACGTCACATGCATATTCACTTTTATTGAAAATTTATATTTTTATTATTGTAATTTATATTTTATAAATGCTTTTGAAACACATTGCCACCAGCAGGATATTAGAGTTCTCTTTTCTTGGTATTCTCACCATCATTGATATTACCTGACATACTAGTTTTTGTCTATTTTTTTGTCAAAAAAGTTTGCCTATTTTGGGGATATGTAGTCTTCACAGCTTCTTGCATTCCCATGATTAGTAAGGTGAGAACTAATATTTACATATTTTTTACCACTTTGATTCCTTCTGTTTAAATTATTTTTTAAATTTTATTGACATGATGGAGAGTTTTGTTTTCTAGAAACAAACAAGGCATTTTCCCCTCTTTAATAATATTTTTTTTAACAATTGGAAAACCAGAATTTTCAAGACAGGTATAGTGTAAAAGGAAAGTGATAACCCCAAGCTAATGTATTCAAGGCATATTATAACGGACATGGCACCAGGACCTATGAATTTCTGATCTGAATGGCAAAGTAGGCAATATCATCTGGTGACATGGGCTTGAAATCTGGGGGTTTTAGTTGGAGAGAGAGACTATGGTACATAAGTCGTAATGAGGAGTAAAGAATACACCTATTCATCACCATTCCCAGTGATTTGCAGAGAATTTCAAAGGAAGGGTCACAGCCTAACAGTCATAGAAAAGATTCAGGCTTCATGTGAGACAAGAATATGGAAGGAATCATCATAATAAATTGACGAGATGTGGGTTCCAGAAAGTGTAGAAAAAAATTTTCCATATTTGGAGAGAGATAGAATATAGGTTTGTGCTAGTGCTATGTCAGGATGGCATCTGTAAGAGCATGAGAAGCTGAGATTTTAAAGAAAGCCTAGTATTTGGGGATTTTTGTTGTTGTTGTTGTTATTGATACAAATAGGCAAAAAAGGCATGGGAAGATGAGTTCTGGTCTCTTGAGATAATTTTGCTGAAAGTTTGAGTAGTGGGACAATTTGATACTGATGTAGGAAGGAGTTAGGGGCAGACAGGACAAGGCAGGGAAAGATAAGGAAAGGTCCCAGAGTTAGACTCCTATCCATCCCAAGAAAACAGAGATAAGACAGTAAAAACAGAAAAAATAAAACTGGCTCCCTAGCTCCAAAATGTGAGGGAGTACCTCCCTTGAGTGGCTATTAAGTAATCACAGAAACCAGGCCATGAAGAAATATGTCATTAAGGGGTTATCAATAGTCCCTGCTCAAACCAAGATGCACAAGAATCTCAAGGCCATGGGCTACCTGACTAGGCTCACAGAAATCCCAGGTGTAGAGAAATATTATGTAGGAGATAGTCACCAGAAAGCAGGGAACACTTTGTTTGGACTAATGATATTTATAAGAACATCTTGTCAGTTATTATGATGGTTACCAGTCCACCATGTTTGTTCTAAATATCCACCTTGATATTGACAAGAAATTCACCAAGTTCCCTGATCAGTTTCCTATAAAAGACAGACCCTAAAAGCCCTCAGGGGCAACCCTGTCAGGGCCCCTCTCACTCCTGAGAGCAATCTGTTCTCTGCTTAATAAACTACCGCTTTGCCCACTCTCTGTCATCCCTGAGATTCATTCTTCGATTCCATGAGACAAGAACCAGGCTCTCTCATATCAACAGGGAGGAGGAAAATCTTCAGGAGTAAGGAGAATGCTGTGAATCCCTCCCTTCTAGATAATAGCAACACAAGACCCAATGCACGGTTTTGTGAAGACAACACAAGAGCTTAGCCCCCCTTCTTTATTCCTATTGTGAAAAAGGAAGTTATGAAACTAGATCCTAAGTGGAACACATTTATATACAAGAATTGTTGATAAAAAAAGTATTACAAAGAGATTTTCTATAAATGATTACAGTGGAGAAGATTTTGAGAACACCTTAAGTATAATTTTGTTTACTAGATAGTTATGATCTGGGAACCAACCCAGAAAATAGCGCCTCAGGTTTGGTTCATTTTGGAGGTGCAACCAGTCCAAATACCTTTCAACCAATCACCCCACATCATTGTAAATCAAGCCAGTCTGGAAGATTGTTCTCTTCTGTTGACTTTTTGCCAAATGAAATAATGCACTGCAGGAATGAATCAGGTAATGCATATTTTCTCAGGATTAATAAAGCATGTAGTGTATGTCCTGCTTTGTGTCACTGTTTATTTGGGGTACAATATGAGGAAAAAATCTTACAAATACTATCAGTAATCAATTTTAAAGGTTTTCTTGTATCTAAACAGAAACACTGATGGAAATCTTTCAACAAGCATACACACACGCACACAAACTGTAATAGACTAACAACATGATTTGGGTGGAATCTTACAAATCTGATGAGGACACCACCAGGGATATCTTTTCAGCACTTCTTGACTTTCAGGTAAGAAATAAAATTCCACTATTATATGGATCTTCCATGTCATTAAAGCAAAGGCAAAAAGGGGTGAATCACGTGACTCTCTACCCAGTTAGAAAATGCAGGCAGTAGAAGCACAGTGGTTTGCGGTCTTGAAGAACAAGATGGAGCAAATATAAATCCCAGACTTCAGCTGCTTAAGTTAATTTAGAATTGCACTTTTCTGATATTTTCTTTCTTCCTTCTCTTTTTTCTGTTTGTCTCATCTCCCTGTCTTAATCTCATTCACGATTTACACACACACAAAGATGTATAAAGACACATGAACTCATCACACTTTTTGGTACCGTTCATAACACAGATGCTTTATAGATTTGGGTGCTAAACTAGGTAAAGTCACAGAAATCTATATGATCAAGGATACTTAATGAATTAAGCCTGGAAAGATAACAAGCACAAGTATTTGGGTTTTCGAAAACATCCCAGAAAGAAATTTATTTTATTTCTCCTCTTTTTAAAATCTGTATAAAATCCATCAGTTTTCTTTTAAGTGGCACTCTGTCAGTGAGTTATGAATCCTTTATTAGAGTCCATTTTACGTCGAACCAATGGTAAATGTGGAAGATTGCTAATAGAGAAAAATTGATCAAAATATCTGAAATCTTAGGATCTAATTTGGTTAATATTTTTAATCAAATGGGGTATTAACTATAAGCCTTTTTGGACATAAAATTAAGACCATAAATCCAGTCTCTTATAATCTAGATTATGATAAAGTGTAAATGTGAGGGGTGTTAAATTTTACCTTTCATATAAAAATATATGAATATCATATATTTTATGTGGTTTAAGAACCCAAAAGGAACAGCATTACCTAGAAGCTACCAAAACGTATTTCGAGGAAACAACAGCATTAATATTAACTAAGAATTTGCTAGACATCCAGCCTTGGGATCTAACCCAGCTGTACTGAATAAGATCTGCATTTTAATAAGATACCCAGGTGATTTGTTTTCATATTACCATTTGAGAAGAACTGTCCTAGAACATGCAGAAGAACACCTGAATTGCATTAGAGAGAAATAAATGGGGTATTTTAATGATGCTTTCTAAGTATATCCATACTTTCTTGTGGTTTTAATGAAACTGAACAGTTGCTTTTTTTCTGTCAAGATCATATTCCTGAGAAACTATGATACTACTGACCTCATAGTACAAAATGACTTACAAAAGTGTCTAAGGAAAATGTGACTCAATTTGTTCTTATAACCATTCAGCCATATGCATGTTAACCAAACTGCCTCCCCCCTTATGAATAGAAAATGACAATCAGGATAAATTGTCACTTCCTCAGAATGAACACTAATAAAAGTTTCTTAAAAGTCTGACTTGGAAGAAGACTATACTTTCTAGGTCCTCAAAGTCTTTCTTTTAGTAATAACTCACCACACTGTCTTCATTTTTTTTTCTTTAACCACACTATATTTAAATGGCTAGAAAGATTTAATTTAATCCTTAAAAACTTAGTGTACAAATTTTTAGAGAGAAATCAAGGTCCAGATAAAATGAGTAGAGTTGCTATATATTTGAAGGCTTGAAAATATTGATTGTTACAGTCAAATGTAGAGTGTATACACACACACTGTAAGAGTAATATTCATTTCACTTATATTATTTATTTCATTTATATTATGACCTATTAGGTAAGAGTACTGAAATCCAGTGATTTGAGGAATGTAGCTTCAATATTTCATTACCAATTATGTTAAAAAGATAATGGATATGGAGTATAAATATAAATATAGCTGTAACAGGCTCTTTTTACAATTTTAATGGTCCTTATCTAATTAACCATTTGCATTATATTTTCCTTATCTATATCACAACTCTATAATTTATGAGAGTTTCTGTTATGCCAATAGAACAACTACCTAACAACTTTATCATGCCTCCCTAAACATTTTATGATGCCTTAATTCAATATCCCTGCTGTACCCAGTTGTTGTCAGTTAAAGATGACATGCTACTTTATACCTCTGATGAAATTTCAGACTAACAGAGCTTTGCCACATAGAGAAAAATAAAAGATGTCATTTCTAAATTTAGGTGGCAGTATAAACCTTGGTTGAGGTTGGCAAGATCATGGCAAAGAAGGCTATTTGTCACAATAATAAGTAAAGTTAGGAGAAAAAGTTGTCTGTGCTATTAAAAACAAAAATAAAAACAAATAAAAATATCTGGCAGTATTTGCAATGAATTTATTGATATCTTTATCTGGGATCTCTCTGAAAGCTTTGCTTCACATTCTCTAAAGTGCATACATTATCAGTTACTCTAGTGTTCTTAATTTTATACTCTCAGAAAAAAAATATATACTCTCAGGCTTATCTCTGATAATCAGTAAGATTTCAAAATTTTTGTTCAAAATTTTAAACTATGATTATTTGAATATATTTTTCAGATAAGGGAAAAACTTAGAGCTGGAGTTTTAAAAATATATCTTTGATGATGTACCCTAAAGTTCAGTTCGAATTATTGCAATGACTTAAAAGCAAAGAAATGTTGAATTACAGTTATGCAATAGACATGCCTCTTTTCTAAAATTTAAGTTATATAAGTTTATTATAGGCATTTACTTATTCACATTCAAGCTTATATTCTTATAAAATGGAAAATGTAGATTTAAAAAATAATCAAACAGAATTTTGAGTGATAAACTAAAGCTCCAGTTTTCAAACTAAGATCTTAATTTAAATGAGCTGGTTTAGTAAGGTTTAGTGTTAAAACTTAATTATTCTAAAAATGTTGTTAGATGGCAGGTGTTAAAAATCACTTATTCTCTCAGTAGGAATTTTTTTAAAAGGTTGTATTTTGGAAGAAATAGTCATTACAAAATATGTATTTATATGTTGGAAAGGAAAAACTTACACATAAAAGACAGTTATTATGGGTTACATAATATTCCTTTTAAATGTTTTTTTTTTTTTTTAAGATTTATTTATTTACTCAGAGAGAGAGAGAGAGAGAGAGAGAGAGAAAGGCAGAGACACAGGCAGAGGGAGAAGCAGGCTCCATGCAGGAAGCCCGACGTGGGACTCGATCCCGGGTCTCCAGGATCACGCCCCAGGCTGCAGGAGGCGCCAAACCGCTGCGCCACCGGGGCTGCCCGGGTTACATAATATTCTTATAAACTTAGATGAACTAATTTATCTATAAGGGGTTTTTGGTTTATTTATTTCTATAATGTAAGTGAACACTAGATTATTTGCCTTCTGAAACTAGTCTAAATGAGCAACAATCACAGACACCTATATAGCAGTGTGATTTTACTTCACATCCAGCATCTTCCTACATCGCCTGGAAGCAAGAGTTTTGACAGAGTAAATGGAGTAGTAACTTTCTGAGAAAGAGAAAAATCGATGAATCTGTATTCAGCAGGAGCACCCTGCTGGTCTCAGCTGTCCAATGCTGAGCTATAAGTTTCCTCATTGATACACAGGGGCGACTCCATTTACTCTTTTAAAAAGTGCTCCCTCTAGATAACAATAAAAGAAAGATAACAAGTATCAATATTGTAGGAAGTTCCCTGTACAAGCTCTCTGGTAAACAGAAAAAAAAAAAAATAGATCAAACTCTTCTAGAGTTCAGTGTTTGTACAGAATGAGTTCAGGATGATACACTCAGTGCCGTAACTCTATTAGCCATATCTATGAAATTTTCCTGAGTGCAACTTTAAGTATATTGTGTTCTTTATTTCTGGCACTTACGGTTAACATAAAATCTGAGTGTAGCCTTCCACAGTTTCATCTTACTTTTTTTTTTCTTACACAGATAGGTATAATATATGATATAACCAAGGCTGTATGAGATTAAAATAATTTCTACTTCAGTTTTAATAGAGGAAACAATATCATGTAGAAAATCTTTGGGGATATTTCTAGAGGGAAATAGAACGTGCATATCGATTTTGATCCAGGTTTGCCACAATATCCCTACTCACAGAATAAATATTTATATAGTCACTATTAGAAGATAACACATAAGGAAGGTATCTCTAACTACTCTTATATCTCCACTTGCAGTCTCGGGCCATTCTATCTTCTCATTATTCTGTTGGGACTATGCATGTTATACTTGCTCATCCCAGCTTTATTTGTAATGCCTCTTATCTCTTGCCAAGCATAGCTCTGATTTCTGCGCACCTTCCTATTTGGGCAAGACATTAAAGGTTCTTATCATTTCCATTTCAAAGTGATCTTAGGGAAGTAGAAGAACTCAGAGTTCAGCTCTTAACAGGATGATACCCTTTGAAATAACCATTCCAATATTGTCCTTGAAATAACATCTGTAGCTTGCCATCAATGTTTTCTTTTCCCAATTCTGCTGTGGCTTTTACTCCTGCTAAATCATATAAAAAATAACTAACAGTTTTTTGTTTCCTCTAGAATATGTCCGTTAAGCTAATTGAAGAATTGTCTTAATGTTGCCTGCAGGCATTCATAAATGTTATATAAAACGTACCATCATCATTTGCTAAGTAACTGAGAGTACACAGGATTGGCAAAGTAGCTTTGCAGTCACACATTGGCTTCATTTGATGTTTTCTAATCACGCATTTTTTTTAAACATTTTGCGTTACTTTAATCTTTAATACCAAATCTACAAATGTGAATTCATGGAGACCCACCACTACACTATGTTTTGGTAAATAATTATTGTTTTCAATGCCTAATAGCATTATGTGCTAAAAGATCACTATATTTTACCTGTTAGAAATTACAGTTTAATAGACAATGTGTATGAAAAGCAGCATTAATTTTTAGCAATTCTATTATTGCTCGATTAAACACTAAAACTTAAATTTTCAAATAAACACTTAGCTCTTCCTTCAATATAGCAAAAAATTAATAATATTGCAGGGACTTTTGGAGCCAACTCTTTATTCAAGATATAAATCTCTCAAAAAGAATTTATTAAGAAATGTCTTTCCTAGGTGATTAAAAAATAAATTAGAAAAATAAAAAAGCAATATTATTTCAAGTGGACAATACCAATATTCTTGTCATCAAATGCCTATTCTCCTTTTCTTACTTAGAGATACAATTCCTGATATCTAGCATGACACCTAGCCACTTGTGCAATAGAGGTAAGTGGATTTGAAGGGAGGGATTATTGTCATTATCCCAAAATGAAAGCATCGATAGTTAAAGGACATTGTCCTTAGCCTGGAGTTTGGGGGATGGACGGGTGGGAGACAACAGAAACAATAAGTCAAAACAATAGCTATAAGAAAAATTCCCAATAGTGTAAATAAAATGATCAACCTATAAAAGCATTTCTTTCTAATGGTCAACTAGTAAAAGGAACAAAAGCTAAGATATTATTAATGATTAACAGCAACCCCAAAGAGAAACTAAATAGCTGGAAAGTCTGGAGAAAGTGGCTGCAGCAAAGATTCTTGTCATTTATGCTTCGTGGCATTCAGATAATATTATACAAGGTCAAGATTCCACAAGCTACAAAATAAATGCAATATTAATAAAAATCCAGAAACCTTCTTAGGCAAATTGCTGAGCCTTATAATATTTATGTATTTATAAATTTATGTATTTATAACATTTATAAACATGTGTATGTTATAGGATATCTTATACTAAAGACCTTGAAGGTGAATCAGGCTGTAAAAACAAAGAATGGGGGAAAGTCTTTCCTTGGGTGTTATAGTAGTGGGTGTTATAGTATGACTATTATTATAGTCATAGTAATAAAAATAGTGTGGAATTTTCACAAGAACAGACAATCTGACCCATCTGCAAAATGGGAAAATTCAGAGACAGAATCAACTATTGAATTAGATACCATAAAGAAAGAGAGAAAAGATAGTCTAGCAAAAGAGGGAAAAACTGTCAAACCATTTGAAAAAAAAAAATACTGCTTCCCTATCTAAAATGATATAATTTACAGAGAAAAAAAATTAAATGTAGTAAATGTGTGATGAGATACTCAACATCATTGGTCATCAGAAACATTAACAATAAAATAATAATTAAGTATTATTCTCCTCCTGTTAGTTCGGGACAAATTGGGAAGCTCAAGGTGTCAAGTGTTGGCCCTGCTCTAGTGAAATGGAAACCTTCTGCACTACTGTTTAGTTCTGTAGACTGATTATTCTAGAAAGCAATCTCTCTTATCTCATAGTTACTGAAATTCATATTTCATTTTATCATCATAATTTTCCACTAAGTTTTGCTATGGTCATGAACTGCCTTCAAATTTCAGTGGCTCACAGTAACAGAAGTTTATTTCTTGCTCATGTTGCTCTACTCTACTGTTTTGTGTGTCTTTATCTGTCTTAGACATGTCTTCATTCTGGGGTCTTGGTGAAGTAGGAGGCCAGATCTAGGATAATACATTTTCATGGCAGAGAGAAAAAAAGCAAGGGGATTGGGAGGGGCACATAAGGGATCTTAGGGCTGCCACTTTGAGTGGGAAGAGGTCATTTTTGCTCACTTTTCTTGATGAGCCCAATTCAGATGGATACACCTTCAACTGGCAGGTACTGCTAGTCTTGGGCAGAAGGTAGAGCAATGCACTGAATGAGTTACTACAGACAACAATGTATAATGTGTCATGTATACACTATGATCCAACCATCCTATTCTTGAGTACATCCCAAAATTATCAAACAAACATTAAAGTGGCACGTACCTATATGTCTATTCAGGGGTCTGGAGGCAAACCACATGTCCATTCCTAGGGGATACACAAATTGCAGTGAATGTTCACCAAGGGTTATTATTACTGGAACAATGAGAAGCAATGAATTAATGTATAAAGAATTATCTGAGTGGATTTAAAAATACATAATGCTTAATGAGAAAGCAGTATGAGATGTGCAATGTATCAAAATATTAAAATATTTATACACACACAAAGCTAAATTTTTAAAAAAATATTTTATTTATTCATTGGAAGGAGAATGAGTGAGGATGAGTAGAGGGGAGGGGCAGAGACAGAGGGAGAAACAGGCTCTCTGCTGAGCAGGGAGCCCAATGTGGAGTGCAATCTCAGGACCCTAAGATCATGACCTGTGCCAAAGGCAGACATTTTAATAAACTGAACCACCAAAGCTCCCAAAACAATATTTTTTTAAAACAACATTTTATCAAATAAAATAGTTAAGTGGGAAAAAGTCTGCACAAACCCATAATGATAACATTGCATAAACTGAGGAATATGATGAACCCAACCATATGCCTGTATGGTACAAATAACTGAAATTATTTCAAAAAAATTGTATCATATAGGGATAGTCTCTAAATTAGTGAAATTAAATTAAAAGTCAGTTACAAAAATAACCAGATAATTTATACATTTAAATATTTAAAATATAGCATATATCTTAACATATGTAGATATAATAGAGATGGTAAAACTATAATGAAAATCTAGGAAATGTTGGACACCAGCTTCTATGAAATGCTACTTGAGAAAAGAGGATGTCTCATATAATTGGATGTTAGTGTATGCAGCTTACATATGTCTTTTTTCTTTTCTTAAAGATTTTATTTATTTATTCACAAGAGACACACACGGAGGCAGAGACATAGGCAGAGTAGTTCATGTTAGCCCACAAAACCAGCCTCAACAAATACAAAAAGTTTGAAATAATACAATGTACCTCTTCTGACCACAGCACTATGAAACTAGAAGTCAACCATAACACAAAATTTGGAAAGAAAACAAATCCATGGGGGTTAAACAACATGCTACTAAACAATAAATGGGTCAACCAGGAAATCAAAGAAGAAATTTTTAAAAATGCATGGAAACAAATGAAAATGAAAACATGATGGTCCAAAATCTTTGTAATGTAGCAAAAGTTGTCTTAGGAGGGAAGTATATAGCAATATAGGCCTACATTAAAAAGCAAGAAAAATCTCAAATAGCCTAACCTTACACTTAAAGGGGCTAGAAAAAGAACAACAAATGAAGCTTAAAGTCAGCAGAAGGAAGGAAATAATAAAGATTAGAGCAGAAGTAAATGATAGAGAAACTAAAATAAAAAAAGAAAGAAAAAGAGAGAAAGAAAGAAAGAAAAGATCAATGAAACTAGGAGCTAGTTCTTTGAAAAAAAAATCAATAAAATTGGTAAACCTTTAGCCAGATTTATCAAAGTGGGTTGTCCCCTTTATTATTATTGAATTTCCTTCTTTGTCCTTGTTACAGTCTTTGTTTTAAAGTAGTTTGTCTGACATAAGTATTGCTACTCCAGCTTTTTTTGATAAGCATATACATTATGTTTCTTCAACTCCTCACTTTCAATCTGCAGGTCTACAATGAGTCTCTAGTAGGCAGCATATAGATGTTTTTTTTTGTTTTGTTTTGTTTTGTTTTTAATCTATTCTGACACTGTACATCTTTTGATTGGAGAGTTTACTCCATTTATATTCAAAGTAATTATTGATACATATGTATTTATTGCCATTTTATTGCTTGTTTTGTGGTTGCTTCTGGGGATTTTCTCTGATCCTTCCTTGTCTCTCTCTCTCTCTGTCTCTCTCTCTCTCTCTCATGTTTTGCTGATTTTTTTTAGTGATATACTTGAATTTTTTTGTCTTTATTCTTTGCGTGTTTATTATTTTTTTAATATATGGTTACCATTAGGATTGTATGTAATCTTTTCTGCAAATAGCAGTCTAAAATAAATTGAATGTCATTCAAATTTGAACTCATTCTTTTCTCCTCTGATTCCCATGTTTTAGGTATATGTTATTATATTATTATCCCTTTCTTGTGTGTGAGTTCCTTGATTAATTTTACAGAAATTCATTTTTACTGCTTTTGTGTTTCCTTTGTACTGTCACTTTTGGTCTCTCCTTCCCACTCAGTCCTCATCACCTTTCTTGCAGGGCTGCTTTAGTGGTCCTGAAATCCTTTAGTTTTTATTTGTTTGGGAAACTATCTCTCCTTCTATTCTGAATGATAGAAGATCATTCTCTCTTGCTGGAAGGACTATTCCTGCTGGCAGATTTTTCCTATTCACCACTTTGAATATATCATGCCACTCTCTTCTGACTTGCTAAGTTTCTGTTGAAAGATCTGCTGCTAACCTTATGATTGGTCTTCCTTTGTAAGTTGTTGGTTTTTTGTTTTATTTTATTTTATTTTTTGTTTTTGTTTGTTTTTGTCTTGCTGCTTTTAGGATTTTTTCTTTGTATTTTGCAAATTTACCTATAATGTTTCTTGGTGTTGGCTTGCTTTTGTTGATTTTGATGGGAGTTCTCTGTGTCTCCTCAATCTGGATGTCTATTTCCTTCACCAGTTTAAGGAAGTTTTCAGCTCTTGTTTCTTCAGATAAATTTTCTGGCTCCCTTTGCTTCTTCTTCTTCTTCTGGGACTGCTATAATATGAATGTTATTATGTTTGATGAAGTCACTGAGTTCCCTAAGTCTATCCTAATTTTGAAAAATTCCTTTTTTTTTTCTCTTTTGTTCAGCTTCATTGTTTTCTGCTACTTTGTCTAATAGGTCATTAATTCATTTCTCTGCTTCCTCCAGCCTGCTGTCATTACATCAAGCATGTTTCCAATCTCATTTGTTGAACTCTTCATCTCTGATTGGTTCTTTTTTAACTCTTTTATCTCTGTGGTCAGGGTCTTACTAATGTCTTCTATTCTTTTCTCAAGCACAGTATTTATTCTTATGATTGTTGCTTTAAATTCTCCATCAGACATGTTACTTATATCTCTTTTGCTTAAAACTCTGGCTGTGGCCTATCTTGTTTCATTTTTAAAGATTTTTATTTATTTATTCATGAGAGACACAGAGAGAGAGAGAGAGGCAGAGACACAGGCAGAGGGAGAAGCAGGCTCCACACAGGGAGCCTCATGTGAGACTCAATCCCAGGACTCCAGGATCAGGTCCCAGACTGAAGGCAGCGCTAAACCACTGAACCACTGGGGCTGCCCCATCTTGTTCTTTAACTTGAGATAAATTGCTCTGTCTTCCCATTTTGTCTAAGTCTCTGCCCTTTTCTCTGCGTTAGAAAAGCCAGTTTGTCTTTTGCTCCTGAAACTAAATGGCCTTATGAAGAAGAGGCCATGTAGTGTCCAGGGCCAGGCACTTCAGGGAATGTCTCTGGTGTGTGCTGTGTGTACACTACTGTTGTGTTCTGACTGTTCTTTTCTTCAGGCCAGTCATCTGCAGAGGCTCTTCTTGCCTGCTATGGGCAGTGACCCAAACATGGTGAGTTTTAACTAGATGTACCCTGGTTTGCTTGTGAAATGAGACCTGTCACTACCTCTACCAGAACTGAGGCCCTGAAAGATTCTCTGTTCAGAGCTGTGGTGTGGGTAGGGGTTTGTGCTGGTCTTCTTGGGGAGGGACCCTCTATGCTGAGACTGAGGCAAGTATGCCTGAGATGGTCAGGGTTATCAGAGCACAGAATGGGAGGGCTTGGTAAAAGCAACTTAAGTATGCACTGCTGGTGTTCTACTGCTTCCCACAGGTGTCTCTATGTTTATGTTGAGAGGTGGAGGAGTAACTGGCACCCAGCCAACTCCTTTGTTCTTGGAGAGGTATCTCTATGAATGCTGCCTCTCAGTGACATGCTCCAAGAAGACCTAATAATCTACCCACTAGGTGTTCTTCAGATCACTGTTTCCATGCTCTTTGCTCCCAAGCTGTTTTCTTGCCATCTCTCCAGAAGCAGTGCAATGCCCTCAGGGCTCTATCGCAGCCAAGGCCACTGACCTTTAAAACTGCAGATTTAAGCCCCGCTGATTGTAAGAACTCATGAAATTCAGCCCCTCTATTTTGCCAAGCCAAAGAATTTGGGGAAAGGTTCTCCTAGTGCATTTTCTTCTTGTTCCTTTCTTTTTGGCTCTTCTCTGAGGTCACAGCTTCCTCCTTTCTGCAGCACCTCTGATCCATCTCCCTAAACCAAATCTCTGTATTTCCTAACTTCTTTAATGTGTCCTCTTTACTTTCTTTAGTTGTGGAGATTGTTCTGTCAGTGCTCAGGTTGATTTCTGGAGTGCTGAGGATAATGTGGTGTTATCTAGTTGTGTGCATGGGATGAGATGAGCCTAGGGTCCTCCTACTCTGCTGCCATCTTCCTGCTTCCCAAAGGATTGAGTGATGGTAAGAGTCAAAGACTTAGGTAGAAAGAAAAAAGAAAGGAAAAAAAAATCTTTCATTAATTGATAATACTAACTAACCTATTAGGTCTGACTACTAGAATAATCAAGGCAAACATATCATGACTTTCAGCACCTAAAAGGAAGAAGAAATCTTTTGTTCACATCAGATCTTCCAGGAAAGGCCAGCCCCTGGTGAAAGACTCCCATCTTAAAAATCTGATGGACAAGGCTACATTACTTCTCTAAGAAGATCGTTGGGAAGAGTCACACTTAGGCTTGAGAAGTAGAAATGCTGAGGCACAAAATAGCTCTAAAAATAAGTCTCTTAAAACATTAGGTACCCAAATTATATTGAATTCTCCCATCTTTCTCTTTAAAAAATTGTTTATTCATGAGAGACACAGATGAGAGGCAGAGACACAGTTAAAGGGAGATGCAGGCTCCATGTTGGGGAGCCCAATGCCAGACTTGATCTCATGACCCCAGGATCACATGAGCCAAAGGCAGATACTCAACCACTGAGCCACCCAGGCATCCCACTCTCATCTTTCTCTTTATTCAGATATCTTTAGTCTATTGCCTCTGTCCATGTATTGAATTAGAATAGCACACAAGACCTCCAACATTAACCTCATTCAAATTACCATTTTAGCTCAGATTGAATATGGCTCTCTTGCAGAGGCATTTTAGGCTCTTTGTTTTTTGTTTTGTTTTTGCTTTGTGTGTGTATGTATGTGTGCACGTGTGTGCTCAATGGCATATCTTATGTGTGACTTATGATAAGTATATACTGAGAGAAAGGTATCTTAAGAGGGAGGAGAATTAATTATTCATTATGTAGAGAATTTTAGGTCTGAAATTGATGCCATCAATCACCTGCTCTACCTTTTCAACTTATAGGTGAAAGAGCAGGCTGAGCAAAATGACCTGGCTTGGTCAAGGTTACACACTGAATCAATGACAAATTCAGATTCCCTCAAGTTTTTTTGTTAAATCACTTTTCTTGCTTCCATAGCAGTGAGTTTCATCAAAATTTTCCATAGTGCTAGATAGAGTGCTTCAGGAAGTGCCTCAAAAGACCAAGCAGGTGGCCCTCCAGCCATCTCTCCTAGTTTTGACCTGTGAAGATTTCTTACATGCTGGACTTTCAGAAATTATTTTTGGAAAAACAATTTTTTGTTGTTGTTAAATGGGAAAAATAAACATTCTCTTATTTAATGTTTTTATTGTACTTGCACTAAATTAGAGCATTAATTATGTATTTAATTCACATACTACTATTTTAATAAATACAACTTTTACATTATATAAAAAAATCAATTGAACTTTTAGCATGTAACAAATGCTATATAAAATCCTGGAGCTACAATGATAATCAAGACATGGTTTCTGACTTTAATTTCCTTCAGGGAGGGATAGGGAAAACAGGCAATTAGGAAGACTTTAAAATTAGTATGAGATACAGATAGGCCATTTCACCCAGCTGAAGTGCTCAAAGAATGATATAATGCAGAAATATGATGGACAAATAGTATATAGGAAAAAAGTAATTGGGATAAATGGTCCACATGGAAGAAAGAGCATATAAAAGGATCATAAAGCATGTAACAGCAGAGCATACTTTGGAGCATAAAATTAATTCTGAATGGATGTGGGAAAAGCTAGAATCATGGAGTAAAAAGTGTGGCATGGAGAGCAAGGGTATGGGCTTTATCATACAACCGATGAGGTTGGAGTCCTGGCTGCACATACAGTATGAACTTGACGTACTTTCAATTGCTATGTCCACTTTCTCCTTTTCAAATTGTATTAGTAATAATACCTACTTAATAAAATGTGACGATGCCAAAAAGACAACATAGTTCATTAAAATATGATATATGTATATGAATACAGACAACTTTAAATTGGAATCATGGCTTTGTCCTTAAATAACAGCATTAACTCAAGTTGCGATACTTGACAGTATGCCTCTTCAATGTCTTTATAAGTATAATGGATGGAAGAATAGTAAGTTGCATATTTGCCTTATGTCAATGAATGAGTTTTTGTATGTTCGAAGTAACCACAGAAAACTGCTACATAAAACAGTTCAACATTATTTCTTTCTTTTAAATATTTTATTTTATTTTATTTTTTATTTATGATAGTCACACAGAGAGAGAGAGAGAGGCAGAGACACAGGCAGAGGGAGAAGCAGGCTCCATGCACCGGGAGCCCGACGTGGGATTCGATCCCAGGTCTCCAGGATCGCGCCCTGGGCCAAAGGCAGGCACTAAACTGCTGCACCACCCAGGGATCCCCAGTTCAACATTATTTCTATTTTCAATTTGAGATGTGTATATGTTTGTATATATGTCTGTATGTATGTGTCTGCTTATCTATCATCTATCTATCTATCTATCTATCTATCTATCTATCTATCTGCCTAGCTACCTACCTATGTACCTATCTACCTAATACAAGGTTGATCTCATATATTCTAAGTCAGGGGAGGTAAGAAGTATGACTGAGGGGTGCAAGTTAATATAGTTATGAAAGACCATGCTGAGAAAATTATATTTGAAGAGATAAGAAACAAATCATGTGGATTCTTGGAATATGGAATAAAAATATATGCCTATTTTTGTCTATATATGTAGACAAATACAAAGTTAAATGGAAGTACCCAGTATATTTGAGAGGGGATACGGAAGCCACTGTGGCTAGAGCAAAATGAGGAGGATAACAGCATGTGATAAATTCTGAGAGATATGATGCAGTGAATGGGGAAACGGTGAATACAATGCTCGGGATTAAAGCCATTGTAAGGACTTTAAGCTATTATTCTAAGTGAAAAGAAAAGGTATCGCGGGTATTGGAGTTTTATGTTGAAACTGTTGTGGTCTTAATCATTAGCTGCTTGGTTGGGAACAAAATAAGGTGAGGGGCAGTTGGGAATCATTGCATTAATCCCAGGAAAAGGGGATGGATGTTGCAACAAGTTGACAGCAGTAGAAATATGGGAGGATGTGGTTGCACCCAGGATATATATTGATGTAGCGCTGATAGTACTTTTCCACAAATTGTTATGGACAAATGAGAAAGAAGATCAACATTAAAACAGAAAATAGATTATTAAAATGGCCACCATAAAATATTTCAGACATGCCTTGTACAAGCTTTCAACTAGGCTTTAAGAAGCCTTTAGGCTTCCTGTCTTGCTGCTTTTGGGATCCCTGTATCACCATCATGTGGAGAATTTGGGTAAGTCTGTTGGATGAAAAAACCCACATGCCTCAATTGCTCTCATCCCCCTGCCAACCAGCCAATTTCCAAATGCAGAGCATGAGCTAAACAACAGCTGTCTGTAGATCAGCAAAGTAATTTCCCAAAGAATTCAGCCTCATTTACAAAAAGACAGAATTTTGAACCAAATGATTGGATGTTTTATTAACCACAAATTACTGAGGTGGTTTGTCATTTTGCAAAAGATAATTGTTACAATGGATCTATATAAATTATTTGCTGAATTTAGATTAGAGTGTCATGGTCTCCTATAGATTATGGTATAAAGTAAAATTGTCTATTATATATAAACAAAAAAATTTTTTTCTTTACATCTGATCCCCAAGGACCAGAGTCTCCTGGTTATCACAGTAACACTAAAACATCACACACTGGTTAAAATCTTATCAATTGTTTATTATAAAGTCAAACTATAAATAATTCTCCATATAGGTTCATACAACTATATAATCTGAGTCTATTCTTCTCCACTTGTATGGAAGACTTTTCCCTATCTTCTTTTCTCTCCTTAAATTTCCAACAACTCCTTCCCAATCTTCACTCTCATTTGAGAACTTCCTTCCAATACCACTTGGGGGATATTGGGAGTTGAAAAGAGAACTTCCACTATAAGCCCTACCTAACTATCCAGCCCTTTGGATCCTTGCTTGTATACCATATTTTTCCTTCCATTATGTTATTATAACTGATCTAATCTCATTTTCTATGTGAGACAGAGACTAGCTTACTCATTTCTGTATAAGATCTTATCTACTTTCACCTTTCCCAATTCTCCTGCATTGAGTTGCCTTTTTAAATTAGGTCTTTCTTTAATTTCCACTTTTCAAATCAGGTTCTCAAATTTAAAAAAGTAAGCATAACCAATTTTACAATAAGTATGAATAATTTAATTTTCTTAAAAGAAGATTGACTCTGATGAGTATATAAAAAGATCATGTTATTTTAAACATGTACAAGCTAATGTGGGCACGTATTCTCCTACATGGATTCACCATCAAAGTACATCAATTTTGAGAAATTATTTGTATTTTCAGGAAAAATATTTTATTATTCAAGACAGTTCCTATTGATATTTATTAAAGCAAAAAGTAATGTTGTCTTCATTTCTTCATATTAATTAAATTCAAAAGCATATTACTTTTATCTCTTATTCTTGAAAAATGTTTTTCTAATGCATGTAATTAGAACTTAGGGAATTATATTAGATACTTGGCAAAAGAGGTCTAATAGATTCCAGGTGTAAGGTTTTGAATGTCAAAATCTAGAACTTAAGATTTCTGAAATAATAACTCAATTTGTTGTTGGCATTGCAGAAATGGAGCTGATGTTCTTTTTATGCAATAAATATGGTACTCCTTTAGATAATTCATTATAAGTTTCTTTTTTTTTTAATTTTTTTATTTATTTATGATAGTCACAGAGAGAGAGAGAGGCAGAGACACAGGCAGAGGGAGAAGCAGGCTCCATGCACCGGGAGCCTGATGTGGGATTCGATCTCGGGTCTCCAGGATCGCGCCCTGGGCCAAAGGCAGGCGCCAAACCGCTGCACCACCCAGGGATCCCCATTATAAGTTTCATAAAAATATTTTCATGGAATGCCTTGGAAATTCTTATTGGCAACTTTTTCTTATAAAAATAATTAATGTTTAAATTAATGTTCTTTGTTTTTTACATAATATTTGTATTAAGTTGTTGAATGTTTTGAAGCATGTTAGAAAGATATTTTTCAAGATGACCTTCCCTTTATTCGCTGGCAGGATTTTCTGGTTTAGTAGAGAATGATGATGTTATTGCTTGAAGCAATATTCCAGCTGTGCTCAGCAGGCAGGAGATTCTCAGTCTAGACATACTTATCAAGTTTGTGTGCATGTACAGCATTATAGAAATTGGATGATGTGTCCTGGAGAAGGCTATGAATGATCAACAGTTTAGTGATATGATTGGTACTGGCTTTTCTGGGACAATTCTGAATTAAAACATATTTTAAAAATTTCCATTTGAGTAAAATTCACCTCACTGATTATATATTTTGACAATGGTTTACAAAAAAAGTCTATCTTCTATATTTAAGAAGCTCAAGAACCTTGCCCCTTAGGTAATAACATTGCATCTATACTACAAAAATTAGCATGATCGACTGGTAATGGAGAGATATGCTATGTTTGCTCCAGGTAAAAATGGAAACTTACATATACTCATATCCCTTTTCTAAGAATAGTTAGACAGCCAAATAGCCGATTGACACTGAGGCTTGTGGAAGTGCAGATATTTTTGAAAACCATGGAAAATCTTTTAAAGCAGCTACTTTAAAAGGATACAATTGAGAGACAAGACATAAATGGAATTCAAATTTAAAAAATCTAGAGAAATTTTAGTGGCAAGGATTTAAAATGGAGTAATTCAGCACTTTCCATAACTTTATATAAAGTACATAACCTGAAAGGAAAACTGAATAAACAAAGGAAAATAGTGAGTCTGGCATAAGTTGACAAGAGGAGAGTATCAGGGCACTAAATGTATCATAATATAAATCTACTATTGTAATATCTGATCATGAGATTGAAGTGGTTGAAGAGTACAGCCACTCTGGAAAACAGTATGGAAGTTCCTCAAAAGTTCAAAATAGAGCTACTCTATGACTCAGCAATTGCACTAGTAAGTATTTATCCAAAAGTCACAAAAAGTTATTCAGAGGGGCACATGTACCCCAAAGTTTAGAACAGCAATGTCCACAATTGCCAAAACATGGAAAAAGTGCAGATGTCCATTAACAGATGAATTTATGAGGGAGACGTGATGTGTGTGTGTGTGTGTGTGTGTGTGTGTGTGTGTGTATTACTCAGCCATCAAAAAGAATGAAATCTTGCCATTTACAATGACATGGATAGAACTGGAAGGTATCATGCTAAGGGAAATAAGTCAGTCAGATACCATATAATATCACTCATATGTGGAATTTAAGCAACAAAACAGATGAACATAGGGGCAGGGAAGGAAAAATAAAATAAGATAAAGACAGAGAGAGAGAAGGAAACCATGAAAGACTCAACTACAGGGAACAAACAGGGTTGCTGGAGGGGAGGTTAGTAGGTGGATGGGTAATTGGATGATGGGCATTAAAGAGGGTTCATGATGTAATGAGCACTGGGTATTATATGGAACTGATGAATCACTAAACTCTACTCTGAAATTAATAATATGCTTTATGTTAACTAACTTGAATTTTTTTTTAAAAAGTGATTGCAGAAATCAAGTCCAATCTAGAAGTAGTAGTAGATGAGAAAAGTGATGTATTACAAAGAACTGGAGTTTACAATGACTAGGAGCAGAATAAAGTAGAAAGAAAAAATGGGAGAAGCTGAAAAAGAATTTGTGGTTAGAGGAGGAAATGATTTTGAAACATTTATGGTGGAGCAATATTAAATAGTAGTACAATGCAAAATGTGTGCATATTTAAAATAATTAAAGTGGGATAGAAATGAAGTGATTAAACATGATAAAAAAAGAATTTTTGAAAAAAAGTAAGGCAAAATATAGAGTAAGTATATGTCAATAATTTTACAAAAATAGAAGATATCATTAAACATAGGACAGCAGCTATCCCTAATAAACATGGGAATCGAAGTACATGCCAATCGTTTCTTCTAAGTTCCTGAATTGGAGCAACAGGAAAGGTCCCTTTGATAAAACAGTGAAACATACAGTAGTATCAAAGAAAAAACAAAAACAACAATAGTTTTCTACTGATTCAAGGAAGAAAACAGCATTTTGTAACAAATTGGGGGAAGTTTGAAGAAAACAATGCAGTGGATTATGACAGTGACCTGCTAGGTGTAAAGGGCTCAAGTCCTGCACCTACTCCAGTTCCCCCTGTAGAGTATGAAACATCTGGGATCATCATATGCCCAATGGGGATAATTTAATTTAACTTTAATAAGAGCCAATAAATCTGCATGGGACCACTCCCAGGAAGGAAGAAGTGACCTCACTATAGTAGATGAAGGAAGCACAATCTAATTAGAGCCAAACTAGAAGATGCAGCAGCAAATTACAGAGAATTGCAACATCACTGAAAGCAATGAAAGTTCCTGAGAAAGATGATCTCACCCTGAATCAATCAAGAGAAGTCACAACTTCATCAGCTATATTTCAGAGGATATCGATGTATAGAATCCAATCATAAAACCAAACCAGCCAATTCTAAAATAGTATACAATATTTGTAAATTCAGACCAATCTGTCTCCAAACATCAATATATTACTAAGCCCCCTATTTTGCACATACATCTATAAACTCTCTCAGGTTGAAAAAAGGGAGGGAAAACATGTAAAGAATATGCCATTTACAAAACTAAAATACTTCAAGTGAAATCAAATAAATTACTATTAACCTGGGTATAAATAGTCTTGTCACACACCACGTTGGCCCTGGGCTGAAGGTGGTGCTAAACCGCTGAGCCACCCAGATATATCTCTTCAGATATACCTTTTCTATGGAACATGTTCACATCTTCTCCCTTCATCACTTTGCCTAGATATTAAGGTGACTAATATTTTCTTATTATATAAATTCAGTCACTAAAACCTTTAGTTTATCTTGGGATGGTCAAATTTTATAGAAAATCATTTATGAAATTTAAGTTGAATAACTGCAGAAAATGAGAAGCAAAGATAAAGTAAATAAGAAAAGTAAAGGTGCTTATAATTCTACTATCTACTGATAGCCACTATAGTAATATTGGTATGAATTCTTCCCCTAAAAAACTGGGATAATTTTCAGCATGATGTACTTAAAAACATGTAGCATAATGAATTGTTAATTAAATTAAATATACATCTATTACATTCAGATTTATAAATTGACTTAACTGACTTAGTCATTTCTTAAAATTTAGACTATAGTAATTTGAATTAATTACATAAAAACTAAAAGAGATATTTCTGTTGATTTAATAAAAGCTCTGAAAGTGCTTTGCAGCTTGGTTGCTATTGCATAATATTTACCTCAGAGAAATTTCTTAATGTAATTCTAAATTATGTCTACCACAGCTGCCTCTTAATATTTATAACACTAAGAGAGAAATAAATAGCTCTGATTATTTCTTCAGACATTGGATTTAGGTCTACTGTACTCTAAAGAAATCTTAAGCCAATAGATCTTAATACTCTCTTTCCTTTACATATCTAAAACACGAAAATTGGCAGGACTAACTATTGGCATCATTTTGCTGGACTTGGATAGCCCGGGTTCACCTAAAGATTAAAAAATAATATCATATTTCTAATGGAATTGAGCTCAAGATCTTGCTAGATAAACTTGGGTATTCTAAAGCTGAATCAAAAGGCAAATGATATCAAGGTAACAATAATATCCGACAGTAAATCTATAATATCTCATTTCTAATTTGCATGATGATATTTATTCTTCAAAGAATGCTAATTATACCTCTAAATATTGAAATATGGAAAATTCTATGTAAGAATGGGATAAATATCAAGGCAGTGGAACAAATGAAGTTTTCTTGATTTCTTTTATTGCAATGCCCTGCATTTTCTTTGTACATGAAAAAAAGAAAAAAGAAAAATGGCTTTCTAATCTTTCTGCTTCAAAAAACAAATACTTATGTAGACTCTTAAGTACAAACTGAGAAGGCTTTTTTTATGACTAGATTTAAATGTGACATCAGTCCACTTTTTTCCACATAACAGAGTGTTCATTAAAGTCTGCAAGCTGCTGCAACAGAGGTCTTTTGTCAAGGTTTCTGTGCATTTCCCCCTTGGTTTCACATTTTTAATTGGTTTAACCAAAAAGAACATAATCTCTACCTGGTAACAGGAAGATATCCAAGTTTCATATTAGCTTTCTTATCTCCAGTGGCTATCTCTAGCAATACAGAATACTAACGAACAAAATATGAGGACCTCTGTGGCTAGAAAAA
This sequence comes from Vulpes lagopus, assembly GCF_018345385.1. NCBI lineage: Eukaryota > Metazoa > Chordata > Mammalia > Carnivora > Canidae > Vulpes > Vulpes lagopus. Next base: position 8,606,814 of record NC_054827.1, read on the forward strand.
ACGGGAAAGATGATCTTCATTTTTGGAAAGTTTTACCACTAGACCACATGGCTCCATGCAATTTTCTCTAGTGTGGTCTCAAACATATTGTAAGTAGACTTCCAATGAGTTGAATTCTTTTTGTTAAGGTGTTATATTGCCAAGCTGTTAGAGTAATGCAGCTGGGTCTAAATTTTTTGGCTTTTTAGTCAAAGCTGAACAGTGTCCATAGATTTTTCTGAGCCACTTCCAACATACAGTAGCAGCTGCTGTGTTTATGTACAATACCACTGTGCAAGTGGCAATTAAACTACAAAATTCTAGATACGTACTTGGGAAGCAGCAGGCAGTCAGCACACAACTGGCATTGAGCTAAAACAGAAAAGATTCCTACTTTTAAAATGTAAGTCAAACTAACAAACTTCATGCTGCTGTGTACATAAAATGGTGGGTAAAAACCAACACCGTTTGATAGAACAGGACAAGAATCTTTAAAATGAAATATAAAAGGTTTTTCTTTTCTTCACTTTTTCCACGTGTGGTTTAAAAAGTAATTACAAGGAGCATGAATTCTTCTGATACATTTCAAAACAATTAGTATTTAGCATTCACATCTTATAATAAGGTATCATTTTAGTGCATGTCCTATGTGTGCAAAGTCCTAATACTAATTTTATAAGGGCAGATGAGTTTGAAATTACTATAGGCTTTGCTTTTTAACCTTTGGGGCATATGAATAAAAATGCCAAAATTCCTCTGATGAAAATAAAAGACAATTATAGACATAGGCATTGCACCTACTGGATTTTTCCTTTCTTTGAAGTTCCAAATAGAATATAAATTTTCTTGAAAAGTACCGGCTTTAAATTAATGGACAGCACTTTTCAATGTCTGTTATTAACTCCAAAAAAAGAAGTTTTTAGATGCAGTGGACAGTCTTCTGGGATATTAACTAGGACAAATGTAACTCAAGAGCCTATTTACTCTCTTTTTAAAAAGATATTATTTATTTATTTTAGAGAGAGCATGAGTTGGGGGTAGGGGCAGAGGGAGAGAGAGAATCCCAATCTGTGAGCACAGAGCCCAACCCACGGTGAATCTCAGGACATTGAAATCACGACCTGAGCTGAAATCAAGAGTGGGACACTTACCCAACTGAGCCATCCTGAGGCCCTGAGTCTATTTACTCTTAATTAACACTGTCAAATGCTGTAAGGTTTTACGTATTGTTAGATAGATCTATGTTTTAAAGAAAATGTACTCTTATCTAGCACATTTTGCAGAAAATATTTTTATTAAGCAGTGTTTTATTAAAGAGTATAAGATATAGTTTTGATTTAGTTCATACTTATTTTTTCATCTAATGAAAAAAAAGCTTAAATACAAGGAGCAAAAATGCTTATTATATTGCAATATAATAATGCAATATTATAAAGTGAGATAATATGTTAAAGTAACACACACAAAACAACTTGACCTCTTTCAAATGTTTCAAACACTGCCAAAATTTCAGATATTACTTCCATTCATAGCTCATCTCACTTCTAACACTCCATATCGCTGAATCTCCTTGATTTTAATATCAAGATAGATGGGGAGGTAAAATATGGGAAATGCCACTGTAAAGATTCCAGAATAACTGAGATTTGATCCTGTTTGAATGACTCATTAGTTGTAAAACCTGGAATGATCATTAAACCAGTGTAAATCTAGGATTCTTTTAAATAATTAAACCTACACCCCTCATAGGAGTATATAAAGTAGTTTCTCAAGTTGGGAATATATTATCATACAGGACATTTAGGAGTGTGGCTGGAGAAATATGGAAATTCAGTTCCAGACTCCATGAGGTTAGAAGCCATGTTGTCCTAGTCATAGCTCTCTTTCATATTCCTGCTTTATGCTTGTTATGGACATAGGTTCTCAATATACATTTAATGAATAGAGGTTGAAGCATTTCATATTTTGAGGATACCTACTTTACCAAAAGTTGTATAGTTGCAAAAGAGTTTTCTTTTTATGTTAAAACAGCATTGGTATATTATGCAGTAAATTGCAATATATGAAGCTCTAAATAAAATGGGGACTTCAAAGACATTTTTCATTTATAGTGATTCTTATTGTCTTAAGTCCTAAGACTTCTCAAGAAATTTAAGTTTATATTTGGGATGGACACTGCTATTTAGCCATCAAAACTCATTTTTTCTGTTATTTTATAACTGTTTAAGTGGGCTGTCCATCCAGCAATCATATTCTTCAAGCTCCACATTAGTGAGACTTGGGTTGACCGATATGCAGTTTGTCTCATCTTTCTGGGCACATATGAAGCTATTTTAGCAAGGCTTTCTTCTGGTAGGGCCATGTGACCATCTGAGGCAATAGAATTGTTTATCTGATGATTTCTGACACAGTACAGACACTTGAACACTGCCCACCCCCGATGTTGGCCTATTGTCCAGATAGATACCAAGAATCCAGAGTGGGACCCCAAGACTCTGAGGAAAAATGGAAACATTGATGGAAAGAGTCTATGTCTATGAGTCACTACATAGAAGAAAATCATCCAGAAGACTTATATAAAGAAGAACCTCTGTGTTTGTGCAGTAAATAAAAGTCTTGTATTAAATTAACTGAGATATTTAGGTTTCTTTTTTATGCTCAGTAGCTTATCCACACCCAAATAGAAAGGAAATTTGTATCTAGAAATAGGGTGTTAACAATAAGTCTATGGATCTTGGCTTGGTGTTCAGGTAGTGAGTGATAAGGAATTTTACAATGAATCCGGGAAAGATCTATGTTTTGTACCAGCAAAATTTTTGATAAAGTTGTCAACTTTGATAGAATGATTATATGTCTCTCTGCTAGAAGCTATAAGGTAAAAAGTTGAAAAACAATGTCACAGTTGTATGTGTTGGTAGATACTGACAATTTTGGCAAAATACAAGAAGGCAAAGATGAGTTCAGAAAGAAATCAGATGATTTATAAGCAGAAAGAAAGAGTGTATAAAGGTTCTACAAACTCATTACTTTTCAATGTTAAAAAATCAGATTGCAACTTTATCTCAAAAAGTTAAAAATAAAATCTTGAAAGCCTTGACCAGCACAGGATCATTGATACTTCTCATGAACAAGGTGATAGTGATCTCCATGGTATGGTTTTGAGAGAAAGGCATTGGAGCAAGAAAGAAATGAGATAAAGGATATTTCAAGGTTATATCTAACAAAAAAATTCGGGATTGATTATTAAAATAAGTAATTAGAACAAATTCAATTTGAGGAAAGTGTATAGTCTAATGAACAAGGGGCCCAGGCTAAAAAAAGTATTTAAAACGCCTTCAAAATAACCATTTATGTGTTGTAAAAACCCCACTTGTATTTATAATCATCAGGCTCAGCCCTTCAAATGGAGGGAATGGGTTGTGAAAATGAAGAGGTCACTGACCCACAAGGTGGAGAGAGGTTCCTCATTACTCCTCATTAATTACAGAATTACCAGGATTTCTGCTTTTCTCCTATGCCTCTGCTGATACCACCCCACTGGGAAGAGCAGGAGGGCCTATTTCTGTTTCATATATATGGCCTCAACTGACACTATGGGCGTTAAGAGTGGCATTGTTATCGCAGGTAACTGATGAGCGTCCTGACTTTCCACTAAGCCTCCTCAGATACTCCCCATTTGCAAAGGGTGTGAGACACCCCATTTTTGCCATGTAGGGATTGAAACCTAGCTCGGGCATGAGGTCTCCCATGACACTGTTGAAGAGGTTCCTGGTAACTTCCTGGTGGAGGTGAAAATCCCCATCCCCTATGTAGCCTTCTCTGATTTCACCCTGGCAGGGCATGGGGTATTTAGATCACCTAATGAGGTGAGGCAACCTGACAAGTGTGGAAGTCCAGATGACCCATGGAGCTTTGTTATTGTGTGTGTGTATGGGGCTACACATTTTTTTTTTCTGAGGTGTATGGCTGGAACAGAGCAGTATAACTAAATATTTTATCGTTATCTTCTCCTTTCCTGACCATTTGTCTAGAAACAGCAGGATCTTATTAGGAACTATATTGCCTATACCCATTGGTATTTCTGAGTTATCACCTTCTCTTACACACTCTGGGTTATAGAAAAGCCTAGAGAACTCACCATCATTACATCACTTTTTGTGTCATGAAGTTGTTCTGCCTTCTACTCTACACCTTTCAGAGTCTTCTTAAAGTTTTATATATATAATGCACAGGTGCTTTAATTGTACTTAATGGAAGAAATAGGGAAAAGTAGGTCTATTCCATCTTCCTGGAAGCAGAAGTTGTAAATATGATATTCAAAGTATTATCATATATAGTATTATTTATATGAGAGTCTTTTGAGTTCAGAAAAAAAATGTAATGCAAGTAAATCATTTTATAGTTGAGACATCTGAAGCTCAGAAATGTCAAGTGGATTGTTCAAAAGTTCTCAGGTGCTATTGCTTTTATTGTGCTCTCTATTGCTTCAAGCCTAATGCAGGATTTTCTACCCCATAAAGCTTTTCTATATCTTTGATGCATAGAAAATAGTGAAACTGTAATGTTTTCTATCATGATATGAATTTGACAATATCTTCTTGTAACTAAGTCAAATGTATATGCTATTGGTTGTATTCTAATTTAAAATGTTGAACCTTCCAGATGAATTTTCATCATTTTTAGTGACCATCATAATCCTTATTAATGATTTTTGAATGAAAGTTTTTCTGTGCCAAAACACTAGCATTTACTTCATCCTCTCACTTAAAATTCAATCTTCCTTCTGTGTTCTTGTAAAAAGAATACAGCTGGATTTGTATAAATAAATAAAAATAAATAAATAAATAAATAAATAAACAAACAAATAAATAATAAATGCAAACTTACAATTTCCTTTTAAATGTAATTTACCATCAATACTGAAGCATTTGGATTTGTTGCTACCACCCATTCTTCATGCATCCCTTTGGCCCTGCTTTTCTCTTACCCAGTTGTCCTCTCTCTAATCTTCGGTAGACCTGATTACTCTTAGCCTATCTCAACTTTTGTCTACTCTTCTTTCAGACATTTGAGGTTGCATTTGTGTTCTTCACTGACTACAGTTAAATTGCTATTATTTGAGTTTAACATTAAAAAGTTAATTCTACTATTATTCTCCTTGAAAAAATAATAGGGAGCATAGACCCCTTTAATTCTGATGGTCAGCCCCTGTGGTACATGCTGCATTTATCAGCATCATAATTCTGCTTCATTGTATGTTGGCTGAATTGGTCACAATTGTTATTTCTGCCACACAGCATCAATTTGTTTGGGCATCAATATTTCCTTTTGAACTTTTCACTTAGGATCAATCTTTTTCTTCCCAAATTCTTTATTACTATTTTCCAGGTTTCTTCTATTAGAAATAAATTCCCTTAGTCTTTTTGTAAAGTGGCTTTTAATTTCATCTATTCTTGCTAAGTCATTGTTTCACTATACATAATCATACAATTTTTTTCTACTCTCAGCAATCTGAAGATGCTAGAATATGTTTGTATCATATGGAAATTTAATATAAGCATACTGAATACTATGTGTTGTATCCCACTATTTCACTGTGTTTACATACATGGGTTTTAAACATGTTCCAATTTGAAAGAAGTTCACTCTGCAAGTACCTTATTCTCCCACTTAAATTATATTCAACTGTCTCAAACTGATACAGTTATTATTTTTCTACTTGGTGGGCCTTCACATTGAATCAAAGAACTATTGATCCATCATCTTGCTCTAACTCATCCTAGGTCAACTGAGAAAGTGCTTGGTGACAACTCACAGCATAGAGGCAGAGAAGACACATGCTCTGTACTACTGTGCAGTCAAAATTCATAAGATATTCTTCCAAATGCTATAAATGGCTAATTTTTTAAAAGAAGCAGCAACAATGATGATATTATTCTGGTAGTGAAAGAAGGACTATGGCAATTCAACTCACTTCACAATGCAAGGTACCTGTAGATAGAATATTAGATTAGAAGGGGGATACTCATTGAACTACTATCTGTCTATATCTACAGGTGAACATGGTTGTTTTGAACTTGTTAAAGTTTACACAAGTAAGATATGAATTGGTTGTGTTCCCTTGTCTTCTGACATCTATTGCTGCCTTTGAAAAATCTAAAGGTTATCTATTAAGTCTGATTGTTATAAGACAACTCACTTTGGTTTTTTAACCCTCTCTGGGATATGTATAAAAATGAATTTAAAAATTTAAAAAATTGTCTTAAACTTCAACAATATGATTACATGTTTTATCAGCTGTGAAATATTCTCGGTCATTGTTGTTGTTGTTGTTTTTCTTAATATTATCTCCCCCAATTCTACCTATTGTATTCTTCTGGGATTCTTCATTCTTTGGAAATTCTCATTTTGCTTCCATGTCTCCTAAATTTTCTTTCATTTTTCCTATTCCTTGATCTTTCCTTTTGAGCAAAGTTTTCAGGAAATACAAACTTGATGCTATTGCCTTCCATAATCTTTACCCATGGGATATCAGTTATGAAGGGAAAAAATAGACAACATTCGAGAAGGAGAACCTATTTCTGCTCTCTGGAGATAAGTCAGTCTTGATTTAAATATACAATTACTGGCACTAACTTTCTTTCAAATTTAGAATGATCCATGATTCTCTTCAGTGTTGCTGCACTATATAACTTTCAGTGTTGCTGCACTATGTAACTTTCAAGAGAAAATAGTGTGCTTTTCTCTGGAAACAATAACTCATCTCTCTATACTGTCCCTTTGTTTCCAAGGTCACAATAGTATATCACACAATTAAATGAAAAGGTCAATATTAAATTATTAGTAAGCAACCTTAATGGTTTTAATTCTATTAAAACATTTCTGCAAGTTTACATTTTGCTCTTCTTTATAATTTGGTGTCTTATTACCCCCAAATTTACTTCCTTCATATTTGAATGGAACTAAAAAATATCTCAAAATCTTTATTTCATGATTAAGAATATAATGAATAAAAGCAAACAAGATCAGATGACTTTATTCTGTTATCACAACACAAATCTACAAAAGAAAAATGTTTAATGAATTAGCAATTATTGCTTAGCTGTCTGGACTCTACAAAAGATGCAAAGATATAAGATAAAAGATATAATCCTTTCCTTAGTAAGTTCAAAAGGACTTTCAATTAAAATACAACAAACTATATAAAGAATGGGATGCTCAAGGAAAGAAATTTGCCTCTTGAGTCCTCATCAGAAACACCATTAGCAGGGGAACAAACAAACAAACAAACAAACAAAACAAAACAAAATCTCATTTTTCTCCCATCATGTGCATAAGGAAATGCTGGAGAAACTAACTTTCAGAAGTTTTTCCTTATTTGTTCATATGACTCTCAAATACTTGAATACTCAAGAATGCCATTCTAATGGAAGGACAATGAAAATGAGGTCAAAGAAAATAAAGTTTATGTAACCCTAGGAAATTCCCAACTTTTTAACCCTCATCCGTGCCTTCCATTCTTTTGCCATTCCTTTCTTTGTTCTCCCTATGCAAGGTCATCCCAGGACTTTGAGGGTATAATTCCCTGCTTCTCTATGCTTTTTCTTCCACCCAAGCTGCAGTGTCTACAATTTCCCTGAGTACGTATTGTGAGACATGTATAATATGTTGATTTTTCTTTAAAAAAAAAACCCCACAAAGTATCTAAATATAAGAAGCTATTTCTGTAGAAATTAAATAGCCTTTTGCTTTCTGTTCCATGGTCAACTCAAAGCAAAGATAAAGTGTTCCATTAAATCTCTTTTTAATCGTATAAGTGCCCTGATGAAATTGTTTCACTATACAAAACCATTATGTTAGACACAAATTAAGGCATACACAAGACATTACAATGGTATTTAAAGTGAAATATTTATGAAGTGATTTAAATACTAATGACACAGCATTCCTAAAGGAGTCGCAAAATTAAAGGATAAGAACATTCCAAACCAGCACTGCAGTTCGTGAGTCTGTGGCATGTTGCATATATTCTTTCTCATTATTCAATTCGTAGAAGTGTAGCCAGGAGATAGAAGCAAAAGAGGACATTCAGGAGTGAAGAATTGCATTTGAAGGACATCCTCTCTACTTACCCTTGAATATTAGTACCAATCCAGTAGCACATGGTCTGTCAAGAATCCACTTACTAGTCATTTCAACTATCTCAGATATAATCTTGCCCTTTGTGTTGGAGAGAATGTTTACTGCTTCAGATAACAATAAAGAAACCTCAGCAAAATCCTGCCATCATGAATCCAACCTAATTGCAACCCTCTGTCTGCCCTGCCATTCTCAGCCATGTTGGTGATCCATTTCATTATTGTAACACCACTAAGGAAAAGGAAGCTAAGTGGATTTTAATTAGAAAACTGACCATACCTGTCATATCTCTAAAGCATTTTTTTTCTGAAATTAAGTAAAATACTTCTAAAGGAGAAACCAGAAATTAATAAAATTGTATTAATACATTTTAAATATTTGGTCACTGTTGAGTCTCTCAAGGCATTTCTGTGAATTAATAATTTATTGTATCTTTATTTACCCATAACTCCAAATTTAATAAGCTGCCTTATTTCTTAAAACTTTTAATGTTTGGACAGAAATATGAAGATAGGATAGAGGGATTAACACAAACTGTTAGCTGTCAAAAATAATATTGGATCAAATTTACAAGTCCAGATTAAAATAAAAATATCACAACTAATGGTTGTTTTGCATTAAGATGAGCAACTCTTTGTACCACACTAGCTCTTGAAATATCAGTCTATGAAAAATATATATTATATACCAATGCAAAAGAATATGTAATATATGTATATATTTTTTAAATATTTTATTTATTGATTGATGAGAGACACAGAGAGAGAGGCAGAGACAAAGGCAGAGGGAGTAGCAGTCTCCCCACAAAGAGCCGGACAGGGGACTTGATCCCAGGGCCCGGGATTACGACCTGAGCCAAAGGGAGATACTCAACCCCTAAGCCACCCAGGCATCCCTGTATACATATCCCATAAAGTTTTAAATATTGTGATAAGGAAGAGGAAACATATTTCAAGCTTAAATTTCACAAGCAGGTATAATTTAATGTTTAAATTTGAAGTAACTATATTTTACTGAGTAACATACTCTTTCTTGAACATTTGAAATAAATGATGTGTATTCTGACTATAACATAAAGCAAAGAAAAGCTATTACAATAATAAAAGAGTAAGGTAGTAGCATACCTCTCATAAATATTATTTTACTTATTACTCAAAAAGAAAAAATGGTAACAAAAAATAATTATGTAATATTTTGTGTGATTCTTTTAGTTTATTTTAGCTTTCATTCAAGTGAAATACTTTCCATGCTAAAAAAACAAAGCTCTTTTCTAAGCAGTATAATTAAATTCATAAGATAGTTTCAATAATGATCTCTTAAAATATCAACATCTCATATTTCAGAGTTCCCATGTTTTAGAGATTGCTTATGTAAATGTAACTATGCAAATTGACTTAAGTGCCACCTCCATATTAAAAATAGTAGGTAAGGTATGATAGGTTATAATATTTTCTGGAAACCAAAATTGTTGTATGAAATAACTGACTATAAAAATGGTTTAATATTCACATTACATAAACAGAAGATACCCTTAAATATTTTTCATAATCTTATTTAAATCAGGTCAAAGTATAAAGAAAATCAAACTATCCAGAATTAGGTTCTATTGGGACACTGCATGTATTGACCCCATCCTAAGGCTACATGAGGAAAGCAATCAAATGCTCATGAAGAATTATTTAAATGATTCACATTAAGAGCATTTCTGAAGAATACCCTAATTATCTAACTTCAATGATTGTTGACAGAACTTAAACACACACACAACAAAAACTGGATAATGCTTGAAATGATTGAATTGTACCCTAGAGTAGTATTACAAAAAACACCTCAAACTGAAGCAAGAAACCTGATGTCCATTTCAAATTGTCCCAATGTTTTATTGGGCTCCCAATGTTTTATTTCTTTGATAATAAGATGAGAGGGTTGAACCAATTTCTAAAACACAATATAGGCAAGTATTCCATGAGACGTGGACAGAGCATGAATGATATCTTAACCACAGTTATGTTATACACACCATTTTTATGAGTTATGTATACTTATTTGGTATTGAACTAATACTTGTAATTTTTTTATTCCACATTGCTTCTAATTTGGGGGGAGGGGGGTTAATATAAGTTTCTGGTTAACATACAGTGAGTAAGTGGTTAATAAAAGAATACTTGGAATTGTCATTCATCAACTCTGAAAAAAAATAGAAAAAAAATATGGGTGGTGTATGTCCATCTCAAAGTTTATATTTAAGAAAAAACTTTAAACTCTAGAATGTTTTGATGAAAGGAAATAAGTTTATTTGTCACGATATAGTGGGTATTTTTGTCCTTTATATCATTAATCTGAATCTTATATACTATTAGTCTATACTTTATAATTTGTTGAAATTAAATGTATATGTTTAAAATACCATATATTTTAACTCAAAATAAACCTTAATGAAGTCAGTAATTATGCTCCTCATTTCATGTTAGAGGAAAATTAATATTAGTTTTAAAATAGGGCACGTAAATACCTCATCCAGTGTTAAGTTGCATCCTCTTTCCACAGTATTTCTAATTAGGAAGTGATAGTATCTGTGTAATTTGTGATTAAAACCAATCATTAAGTAAAATCCCTAATGCTGAGGCAGAGAATAGAGATCAAAGAAGCTGGAAATTATTCTCTATTTTACCTGCAACACTATAAAATATGAAAAAACAAATTTTTGGGGACTTCATACAAGGGAGAGGACTATTCACTTTATATTAATATTCTAACTATTAGACTCTTAGGTACACATATAATTTTCTTCATTTTACAGATGGGACATCTAAGATTCATGGAGGTCTATTGATTTTCGCAAGGTTAGATGGTAAGTTAGAAACATACCAGAAGGAGCTTTTACTTATTTAACTATTTTTTTTAAAGATTTTATTTATTTATTTGAGAGGGAGAGAGAGAGGCATGCCTGTGCACTAGCCAGGGCAGAAGCAGGAGAAGGAGTAGGAGCAGGAGCAGGAGCAGGGAGAAGCAGACTCTGCTGTGCTGGGAGTCCCTGTGGGGCTTGATCTCAGGACTCTGGGATCATGACCTGAGCTGAAGGCAGATGCTTAACTGACTGAGCCACCCAAGCACTCTGTGGCTTTTATCTTTTCAAGAGAGTTGACTGATTACTGGAATTCTATATTCTGATTTGGGGAATTGCAATTTATAATTTGAAAGACCACAAAAGTGCATTTCTCAGGAGCTAGAGCTATCTATTGAGTAGTCATTCATGTAGAGTTGATACTTGGAGACATATTACTGGCAAATATTACAGAAGGAAATAAATGATAGAAATGTAGATCTAAATATAGATATAAGTATAGCTATGGATTTAGATATACTGAGAGACAGGGAGGGGCAGTGATAGGAACAGATAGGAAGAGGAAGGAGGGAGAAAAAGAGGAAGTAAGTAACTGGGAGACCAAGAAGGAAGAGGTTAAGGGGAGAGAATAGGAAGGGAGATAAAGACACAAAAGGAGTGGAGAGAGGAGAGAAAACATGCAGGGAGGAGAGGGAAGGAGGGCAGAGAACAGCAGGTAAGGAGTGGGTAACTTTCACATGCAGGAGGAAAGAAGTGAAAAAACACATAGAAAGGGTAGATTTGGAACCAGAAAATCTCAGCATCATGGAAGCCAAGAGAGGAGAACTATTCCTGAAAGGAGCTATTTAGACTTGTTAATTGTTGCATTTATTTCCGAATATGATGTTAGTCTTGAGTATTTCCTTCCAGTTCTAATTCTCTTGCACATTTTCAGCATTAAAATTTTCCTAACTTTCTGCCTTTTATTCCCCACTGCTACTCTTCTGCAGAACTTTCCCAGCATCGCTGCAGATGAGCAGATAAACTCCTGCTATAGAACTTGGATCTGAGGACCCTCAAAATCTTGCTCCACACTGTTTCCTAACCTTAGATTCTTCTACTCTTCATCACTAGGATTGATTGAATAGGACATCCTTGCATATTTCTAAAAGCCTAGCAAGTTTTGAAAATTTCAAAAATTATTCTTATTTTTAAAAGTTTAATTTTTTTAAATATGCTTTTTTTTAAAAAAAAAGATTTTATTTATTTACTTGAGAGTGAGTGAAGGAGAGAGCAGGAGCAGGGCGAGGGGCAGAGGGAGAAGCAGACTCCCCTCTGAGCAGGGAGCCAATGCCAGGGGCTCCATCCTAGTACTGGTATCATGACCAGAGCTGAGGGCAGACCCTTAACTGACTGAGCCACTTGGCCCACCCAAAATATGCTTCTCTTAATAAGGAAATGTTATCTCAGGAATTTAGTGTGTCATATTTTAGATAAATTGGCAGTTTCCATTTATCCAGATAAAGGAAAGATAAAAATATGTCTCTTAAAATTTTAGATTTACAGCAAAATAGCTCAAAGATTTATAGTATGCTCAATGAATGATGAACTTTGTTTTTCTGCCTCTTATTCTTGATATTTCAATACTACTGGGAAGCAGAATTCTATGGTTCCATTTCTTGTGCTTTAAATTCTTACGCACATGATCTTATTTGATCATAGATTGTTGACAAAATAACGGAAATCTACAGCTCTTCATACTTTGCCTACAAAAAGGCTCTTCGAACAGCTGCAGAATACCAATAATTATCTTAGTCCAGTGCGGCAAAGTCAGGCAGCTAGCATTTAACTCCTCTACTAAAAAATAGACCACATAATGAAATGTAAAATAGAGATGCTCTCTCTCGGACCCAAGAGCAGCTCATTCTTTTTCTCTGGATAGAAAGGAATAGAAAAGTGCAAACAGCTGAGGGTTTGCAACAGCTGTAGAACAACTCTGGTTGATACTAAGCCTCCCTCCAACCACACATTTTCATTTAAATATAGCTGCATGAATTGACAACTGACTATAAAGACAAAAGATTTCAAATAATCTATATGAAACCCAAGTGAAATCTGTCTATTACCAGGTGTTATAATGAAAAGTTTCCTATAAAATCCCTTAACTAAATAATGTGATAATATTTAATTTTAAAAAATGTTCTTTCCTATAAACAGGTTGATGTCAAGTAAAATATCGTAGACTGAAGTTCTGCTCTTTGGTATTCCTTCCCATACTAAAAATAAGCTGATAAAATATCAGTACAAATTATATTTTCCCAAGGAAATATAAGCAATTGAAGGGAATCAGGTGTTCATTGGCTTCAGAACATACGGACAAAATTCTCTTAGGGAAACTATACATTGATGTAAAGTCCAGGAAAGAATGCAAACAAAGAGCGGGGTACGGGGAATGAAAATATAATACCTCTTTTTTAGTGGTTGATGGTAAAAGTTGCATAGCATTATTTAACAAACCCTTGAGTTTTTTACGCCTGTGCAACACGCTACCCTGAGCCTGGGCATAAACAGGAAAAGCACAGATTTTATCCCTAGAGGATTTAAAAGCCTGTTGAAGCCAGCTTCCTTATTTAAGAATGTATGTATCTATATTAAAGAATGGAAGTTATGCCGGTTGAGAATCACCTAGCATGTAACAGAAATCATACATTAACACTATATATACAAATAATGGACTAGTCAAAACAGATTTCTTAAAGGAGGCAAATTCTGAACCTGATTATGAACATGGGTTTCTGAAGAGTAAGGAAGCAAGTCATCCATCCAGCAACAACAACATGAGAAAGATAGATAAGAACAAGGGAGATTTTTAAGGTTGTTTTGAACTGAGTTGCCCTGATTTACTATTCTTGATCTCTTTCTCGTTAGGTTCCAGCCACATTTGCTTCTTGCCTCTTGATGTTCCCAGGAAGCCGGAGCTCTGTGCAAGGTTATTGAAGTAATCAGGCTTCTGGGGAGTTCTGCTTAGCAGCTGCTGGTACCTCTAACAAGGTAAATAAAACAAAGCTGGTTCTAGAAGTGCACAAGAATGTGGAGCCCCTAAACCTACTGACAGTTTCTCACAGCAACATTTAGAATCAGGAAACCAAAACACAGAGAGAGGTTAAACAACTTCCCCTAGGACTGTGTGGCGAGGCTTCAAATCCTGGCAGTCAACTTCCAAAGTCCACACTCAGCCCCGCTCAGCTGTACGTCCTAGACACATGTCATGGGAGGTTTCTTTTATTGTTACATCACTGATAGTCACAGACATGTGGGATATTAGATGTCATCTTGGGAGAAGAGGAGGAATGAGTGCTGGGATGGTCCCTAATACACTTCATTGCTACCTTTTACCACCTGTTACAAGACAGGTGGTGTTAGCAACCACTGGACTTCAGAATAAAATAACATCAATATGATGCTAAAAGCATTACTTAATAAGACTGTCAGGTCACTCGGGGTGCCTGGTGGTTCAGTGGGTTAAGCATCTGAGTCTTGATTTTGGCTGAGGTAATGAACTCAGGGTTGTGAGATTGAACCCCATGTCAGGCTCTGCTCTGGGCCCAGAACCTGCTTATGATCCCCTCTCCCTCTCCTGCTGCCCTTCCCCCACCTTGCTTAAAAACTACAACAAAAAAGCCATCAGGTCACAAAGGTGTTATTTGTCAAATTGTTACAATAGTGTTCTAGTCCAAAGATAATCTAATTTACTTCCAGTGAGAAGCTAAACCCACATTTGAAAAGCTGGTGTTGTTTTTTTAACCCTTTCATAAATCACGTCATTAGTAAGGGCAAGGATAATACACAAATCAGTAACTAAATTTCAGTTTAGGGACTAGATGTAGAAATGTGTCACAGCTGTAAGAATAAAGATAACCTTCATCACTGATGAGAAATGTCATGGTATCTATAATTCTACTTTTAAGAAATAAATGGAATTAATGGCTTTGATTTAAAAATAATAAATAATAGCAACTCAGACTGACATTCTCCACTCATAATACTTTTATACTTTTCTAATACTGTTGATACTTTCTTGTGTGTATTCTTTTTGAACAAGGATAATGTTTTGTCTCAAATTTAGGTAGCGCTGACAGTGAAATTTATTGACCACACTTCATTTTATGTCTATATTCATAAAAGGTATAAAGAATCAAGTTTATCTCTACCTATTTTTTCTTGATCTTTATATGGTAATGTTTCTACATTGGACAAATATGCATACTTAATAACAGCTTATAGACCTGTCATTGTAAATTTATAATATGGACTTTGTAACATAACTCAGTAATAAGTCAATAATGTATGTTTCACTTCTGATAAGCAATTATAAGGATGTTTTCCTTATAATTGGCAATGGAGTATTTGGATTATTGATAAACAGCAGACTGATGAATTTACACCTGAACAAATTATTATTACACTTCTTCCGATGCTAGGTACTTGTCTCAACCCAATAATACTTCTAAATGAAAATAAATATATAACTTAATTTGTGGAAATTAAGCTCCTAAATATTAAATAATATAAAACTTATTTATGAAAATCTTTGCACCCATCTTCTATAAATATTTCCTTCTATTTTTCAATATGTACACTAAGGATTCAATAGCAAATAAGGGAACTCCTGTATTAACAAGAAAACAATGAATTTATATAGTGTTTTGTTTTGGTTTGGTTCGGGTTTTTTTGTATAACATGCTCATAGTACTTTCAGTATATTATCTCATTTATCCTCACAGATTTTTATTAAAAAATTGCTTCAATGACATCTTATTTATCTTTACAACATTTTTATTGAAAAGGTTTTGTATCTCCTTTCCTGGGTACTTTTGTTTTTTTGCTAAACTAGTTTTAAAACAATAGCAATTTTGTTAACTTTGAAAATAATTTTTTTCCACATTTTGGATAGTGATTAGTTTCAATCAACATTTTACATATAAACATATACCATGTCAGAAATTATTAGCAATAAAAATTAACTCTAAAAATTAGAACTCGGAGGAAGACAGAAGTAGAGGCATTGTAAATAGAAAACACATGTTGGAATGTTCTGGAGAAGATACTTTGAAAGCATGAGAAATATATATGTGTAATATATATTACACTGAAATGAAAGAGGAGAGAAACATATTATGCTCTAAAAAAGTTAACTCTGTTTTTACAAAACAGGAAGTTTTGTAAATTTTTTTTCCTTCACTGTCTTCATTCTCTCCCTATATTCTTGTCAATGTAACTTGAAGCATAATATGTGAACAGATAAATTAACTGTGGTGTATTCAGAAAATGAATAGTATTCAGCATTAAAAAGAAATATCAGGGATCCCTGGGTGGCGCAGCGGTTTAGCGCCTGCCTTTGGCCCAGGGCGCGATCCTGGAGACCCGGGATCGAATCCCACATCGGGCTCCGGTGCATGGAGCCAGCTTCTCCCTCTGCCTATGTCTCTGCCTCTCTCTCTCTCTGTGACTATCATAAATAAAAAAAATAATAAAATAAAATAAAAAATTAAAAAAAAAAAAGAAATATCAAGTCATGGAAAGACATGGAAGAAACTTAAATGCATATTACTAAGTGGAAAAAGTCAATCCAAAAAGGCTGTGTATTGCATGATTCCAATTACATGAAAGTTTTTAAAAGGCAAACTCTAGAGACAGTAAAAAATTAATGGTGGCAAAGGGTTGGAAAGGAAGGAGGGATTAATAGAGTACAAAAGATTTTTAGGACAGTAAAATTATTTTGTATGAAACTTCAATGATACATGTAATTATACATTTGTCCAAACTCAGAGAATGCACAAACCCTAATGTAAACTTTGGATTTGCATCGTTAACAATGTGTCAGTGTGGATGGTAACAAATATACCACTCTGCTGTGAGATACTGATAGCAGAGAAGGGGGGAGGGTAGGAAACTATATTTTTTTTACCTAATTTTTCTGTGACCCTAAAACTGCTCTAAAAAATAGTTAATTTAAAACAAATGGAAAAGAAATAAAGATCTTTCTAGACAAAATTAATGATATAAGTAATTAGTGTCAGATCTTACACAACAAGAAATGTTAAAACTCTGGCCAACAAATATGGCCAAAGCAGAAACATGAGTCTATATAATAATAATAATAAGAAGAAGAAGAAGAAGAAGAAGAAGAAGAAGATTCAGAAATAAAATAAAGGAAGAAAAAATAAAATTCATTTTTAATTATATACATCACTGTGAGACATAATTACCTGCCTAAATATTTCAATATAGTATGTTTCAATGCCATTTGTAAAACTAAAATGTATGAGAAAAATAACAAGGATTGCTGAGAGTATTGAGGACTATTATGCATAAAGCCCTTAAACAACATGTGAAAATAGTATAATATTCCTTAAAAGTAGACTTTGATTTACTAATCATTTGATTTACTAATGGTGAATTATTTAAAATGGCCACCATTTTAAAAAGTAAAAAAGAGATATAAATAATAAGTCAATAGAGGAAATAAAATGGAATTATTTTAAAAATTTCAATTAACCCAAGAAAGGCAGAAAGAAACAGGGAAAAACAAAGGAATTAAAATAGCAAAAAAAAATTCTGAAAAAAAAACAAACTCAGTGAATCCAAACCACCTAATCTCTGTATTTATTACAAAAGTACAGTAATCAAGACAATGCAGTGTTAGCAAATAATGGATAGATAGACCAGTAGAACAACATAGTCCTGAAATAAAGCATAGTCCTTTTATATATTTATTGAGTAAATAAATATGTGTTTCTATGTTTATGTTTTCTTAAGTTTACATCAATTATTATAGATTGACTTTTGGACTGAGTCTATACACCACTAAAGATTATGGAAAGATACATCCGTGTAAAAGCTGAATGTATAAGATTATCTTCCTAAAATGATCAGAATGTCATAACAACTTTGAGAAAATGTTTTCTTTACTAAATCAGTACCCATTGGGGTGAGTTACATACTTATATTTATCAGACAGACAAGTTTAAATATATTTGGATTAATATTTGCAATAAAACAATCATTTTATGGGATAATGTCAATATCTTTAGACGATGGTATATTTCTGGTATGTTCCTTTCTTATGCTAGAAAAAGATGGTGGCTCATAAACCATGGACTTTGTCCTTTCTCCTCTTTTAGAGTACATGTACTCTATTATGAGTACATGTATATTTATACACGCAACTCTTTGTATTTATCTATTTGTACTCATAATTTAATTAGTAAAAACATCAGTTTCTGGGACACTTGTTTTGTCTTGTTTTAAGATTTATTTATTTGAGAGAGAGAGAGGGCATGGGAGCCAATGGCAGAGGGGCAGAGGAAGAGAATCTTCAAGCAGTGTTCTCGCTGAGCGCTGAGCCTGAACACGGGGCTTGATCTCACAACCCTGAGATCAAGACCTGAGCCTAAACCACAGAGTGTGAGGTTAGCTGACTGAGCCATTTGCAAGTGCTCTTTTACACTTCCTATATTCTGATAGGCTATTTTCCTCTGCATTTATTTCAATTAAAACACACCCGCAGATGAACACATACTGATGAAGGAGCAGGGCTAGCCGAGGACAAAGCACAGCTGATATCCCACAAACAACTCCCACGTGGGCGGGATATGTGTGACATTCTTCAGGAAGTTTCCAATTGTCTTAATGTCAATGTCTTGCTAGAGGGAAAATTAATCCTTAACTTGACAATCGCAAGGCCTCCAGTATCTTGTAGGTTCTCCTTAGCATATGAAAATCCGGTTGGAATCTCCATTTTGCTTGTTTTCCCCCAACTCCTGGGTGTTAAATCAGCCAGCCCTCATGGGCCCGGGGTAGCTGCTCTTCCTGCCCACAGGTCCTGTCCTGCTGCTTTATTAAAACCACCATTTTGCACCAAAGACCTCTCAAGAATTCTTTCTTGGTCATTGGCTCTGGACCTCACCTATATTCCAAAACTTCATCACATACTTTTGAAGACATAGCTTCAACTCATCTTTGCTTGCCACATTTGCTCTATCTTGAAAGCTTTTAAAATTTCTAGACTGTTGTTTGCTTGTTTTTTTACTTATTATGCATAGCTCAAGGACTTTTTACTTTCTTTTTCTCTGCTTCTCCTTATGAGTTAGTTGGCATTAGTTTTAAGACATGAACTTTTCAAAATTTTTTGATTGAATGTTATTTGCAATATCGATTTGCCATGATTAGTTTTCTCTAATATGTATGTATGGTATCATTCAAATATCACTTAATTTTCTTAGTAGCAAATAGAAAATGACTCCAATTCTCATCCAGAAATTTATTTTGGTCTCTTGTTCCTGCTCCAGGGAATTGATGTTTATAAAACTTTTCATCATTTTTATTTTTTGTAGTTATCCAGAGTTCTTTACTTTCACAAAGATAATGCACCTCTGCACCTAAAAATATAATCAAATATCTGATTTTTAACATTATATATAGTAATTGGGGCTGATTTTGTTTTCTAAGACTTTTGTATCTGCATGTTTTCATATTTATTATTCTTAAAATACCATTTGTTGGCTCCAATCAATGTCTATCTAATTCAGTTAGATATCTTTTCCACTGTTCCATCTTTTTTTTTTTTCTTGCATTATCCATCTATAAACTTCCTGCTTTTTGAGAATTTGCTTCTCCTTTTCTTTTGGACTTCTTTGCAGATGCTAATCCTTCAATTTTCTATGCTTATCTTCCTTCTCTTTCAGCTATGAACCCTACTTTGCCATTTGCCAACCACCACAACTAGAGTGTTTGCTCTGAAGCTGGTTTACTCTTGATTTCATTTATTTATTTATTTATTTATTTATTTATTTATTTAGCACATTTCCTCCTACTCTTTAGTTTTCTCATTTCTTTTTTTTTGGGGGGGGGTGGCAATTCAAAAGTCTCTACTTTTGTTCCAATTCCATATGTTTTCCCCTGCAGAGATTTGTTATTCATGTTATTTTTTATTTATTTTTTATTTTTTATTTATTTACTTATGACAGTCACAGAGAGAGAGAGAGAGACAGGCAGAGCATAGGCAGAGGGAGAAGCAGGCTCATGCACCGGGAGCCCGACGTGGGATTCGATCCTGGGTCTCCAGGATCGCGCCCTGGGCCAAAGGCAGGCGCCAAACCGCTGCGCCACCCAGGGTTCCCCTGTTATTCATGTTAAATTGTTCTTATCTTCTGTGTCCAGATGCCTGCAGTTTGTCTTCCTTGTGGAAAATTGTACACAAGTTTCCTTCATATCTTCCTCTTTCATCCCCTTCTCTTGTTTCCTGGTCTGTCATGCTCTGGCTAGGCAATTAGCTGGAGAAAAGGAGCTGGCCAGTGACACAGACCTCCTTTGGGTATGCTACAGAAAATAAACAAGTAAACAAGCAAACAAAAAATACAATTGGCTTTTGATGAAAGGCATGATTTGGGGGACAGGAATCTGAAAAATACAGCATATAGGGGAATTGTAAATGGAAGGAATCGAAGAGAGAGAGAGAGGAAAGATTAGACAGGTTTGATTAACTGGAGTGAAGGTCATAGTAGAGGTGTAATGAAAAGGTTATTCAATGTCTGAAATAATTACAATTCATGATGTGGTGTGTTAATTTGACACAAGTAGTAGTTGCGGATGACTAATAATAATACATGCCTATATGAAATATGCTCTGCTTTTCTGCACTTACAGTGAATGTCATGGAACCTAATCTTAAAAATAATAGGAAGAATAAGAAAAGCACATTGAAATTTTCATCTGGATGCTTATTAATAGTGCTGACTTATTTCCATTAGCCACACCCTAATTAGTTTCTGCATATAATGTCAGCACTTATTTTCATGGTTGGATGTCTTATATACGAAACCAGACAAAATTTGACCACTCTCTTAAAATTAAAATTGTATAATAAAATCCCCAATACACTATTTTACCAATGTCATTCTTAATAACTTCTGGATTCCATTCATTGGGCTATTTGAGAAAGTAATTCATCTTATCATAATGGTTTCCATTCGGCATTTTAAAATGTTACACCATGACAAGCTTTTATGTAAAATGCATCATTGTCCTTCATATTTAAAGATGTTATTGCAAAAGTTAATGCTGTTTTTGTATGTGAATAAGACTGATAAAACCAAGAGCTTTATGTTTTCCAAAAAAAAAAGTAAGAAAAGTATTAAAATCTAGTAACATATATCTTTTTTCCTTCTCCATGTGATATAACTACATTTAAATTAATGTAGCTAAAATAATATCCTTAATACACTTGCCTTCAACTGCTATTTTTTATCATCAGATAGCTTTATTACATACATTTCTTAAATTGTATGGAAATTGTTTTGATTATGGACATTATTCACATCAAAGGGATTATCATACATCTAGTAATGGAGTGGAAATAGTGAGATAAACTAATAAGGATGGAACTTCTTATTTAAAAAAAAAAGTAGATAAGACAGGATTTTTAAACAAAATTCTGCCTAAAACACCACCAATCTCTGTCACATCTCTCATCTTTTGAGACGTATCACTCCCAAATCCAAACTTTCCTAGTCATTTTGCTTTCATCCTTGCTGTCTGTTTAAAGGTCAAGGTAAGCTAAATAGTTTGCTCTAACAAATACTGCAACCCTACTCTTTGGTCGTACTTTCCTCACCCCCCCCCTTTTTTTTTTGTAAGAGGAATGGCAAGGTAAGCAGAAGCTTGATTACTGCCTCAGTTTCCACCAACAGAACTTTCACGTTCCACATCCAAGAATAAGAGCCACCGATGTTGCAAAGTCAGAATTGAACAGGTAAAAAGAATAATGCATCTTGTTGTTTTGGGTTCCAAGCTGATACATTCTGTATGTTAGCAAACAATTTGCTTTTTTGCTACACCTTTATCTGGTGCTGCTTAAATTTAATGGCTAATCTACAATAGTTATTTACTGCAACTGTTAAGATTTTTTAGCCTTCATTTTATAGTATGTCCACTCCCACAAAACAAAAACTGTCTCCTCAGTTTATTGCCATTTTATATATTCTATAACAAACTACATAAATATATATGGAATTTTCATAATACAATAAGTCAACTATATATAATATAGTTTTATATAGTATATGCTACATATAATCATATACTATATATAATATACACAAGGATATAACAATAGTTAATAATTTTTACTATAGGCATATATATACACATATACACACACATAGAGATATTTACCAATTATAAGCATGATAATTATATAAATAAAATGAAGACTTCTCTTCCTCCATAATTATGTATTTAATTGAAGGATCGAGAAACTTAGAGTCAAAATATATTGCTCTGTCCTCCAGCTCAAATCCTGTTTAGTTCTCTGACTTTGGGCATATGGTGGAACTGCACTAAATCTAGTTATCAACTTGTGTAAAATAAGCTTTCCTATAGAAATATCATAGAGATGGGGCAGCCCGGGTGGCTCAGCGGTTTAGCACTGCCTTCAGCCCAGGGCCCGACCCCAGAGACCCCCAGTTGAGTCCCACATCGGGCTCCCTGCATGGAACCTGCTTCTCCCTCTGCCTGTGTCTCTGCCATTCTCTCTGTCTATCATGAGTAAATAAATAAAATATATTAAAAAAGAAATATCATACAGATGAAATGAACGTCTAATAAACATACTTTAGAGGCTACTTAACTATTGTACAAATGTAAGGCATTTTATTTCCTCTGACTTACATATCTCCTATTTTCACCTGCTTTCCATTCTTTGTATGCATCCTAGACTCTCCCATCTCAGGTCTCTAATTGGAGATTCTATAATTTAGTGTATAGCCAGTATTTGAATCCATGACTAAAATTCAAAAATGGCAAAAAGAAACAAAATTCCTAATACCTCCCAGATACATCATTAGGCTGGGGATCATGGGTTAGAGTCCACACTGCAGGGTATGGCCTTTGGGGGTGTCCTAATAGGCTTCTTCTTCATACTTGGTGTCCTTGGGCTGGGGTTTAATTCTGTACCCCTCAAACCAAAGATTTCCAAGTGAGTGTAAATTGGTCCCATTAGTGAAAGACCTCAGGGTGTTAGTGTGCTGTCTACCTTGCTCCACTCCTTACTTTCTTTTACATTTGGGCCCGATAATCCCTTTCTTAATCTTTAATAAGGTATAAAAATGAATTATCCAGTATTTTTAGTTGGTTTTAGCAGGAGAATTGACCCAAATAATCTTGCCCACCGAAGTTCAGGAAACTGAAGTAGGTCTGAATGTATTTAAAGGTATTTTACTGTGATTCCAAATCCCAAGCATTTATATTTGGTCATTCAGCTAGATTTTCAAAATATTATATTGTCTCATTTAAAATATTTCACTCAAACAAACTCCTGGCTCTTTCTTTTATTCTTGATGCCTACTTTTCTTCTGCTCTTTATCCTATCCTTTTAGGCTTCCTTTCTTGGATATGTACTACATACCTATATAAGTTAATTCTAAATTTTAAAGGAATTATTTATATATGGGGCACCGGGGTAGCTCAGTTAAGTGTCTGCCTTCAGCTCAGGTCATGATCCCAGTGTCCTGGGATCCAGCCCATGCCAGGCTCCTTGCTCAGTACAGAGTCTGCTTCTTCTTCTGCCCCTCCTCCTACTCATGCTCTCTCTCTCTCTCTTTCTAAAATAAATCTATTTATTTATTTGAGAGAGAGAGAGCACAAGCAAGAAGTCCAGAGGAAGAGAGAGAGAGAATCTCATGCCTCACTCAGTGTACAGCCCAACGTGAGGCCTAATCTCATGACTCTAATATCATAACCTGAGCTGAAACCAAGAGTCAGATGCCTGACTGAGCCATCCGTGTGCCTCAAATTCTCACTTCTTAATTAGGGTTGTAAAATTACTACAATTTCCACTCTGATCTGTGTTTGATACATGCTTTATTTTATTTATTTTCTTCTAATTAGCAGTATCTTCTCCCCCACAAGTCATTTTTGAGTCTGTTTCACAAAATCATGTTTTTCACCTCACTAGCACTTTCCTAAATCACACCAACAAAAATTCAGGCCCAGAAGCTGTTACTAACCTTTTTGTTTTTTCCTATTTCAATGTACCTTATAGGCTGCTCTTAATTTTGTTCTTATAGAAAGCAGATCTTACCATCTGACGCAAATACAGACCAACATGTGCTCAATGAAGTTAAAAGTATCTTGCCCAATAATCAAAGCATTTTATCCAATACTAAATTCACTTTTACATTTTTTTTGACTCACCAGCCAAGTCTGGCTTTGAACTTCAGGTCTATAACTCACTAGATGTATAAACTTGTAAAGTTACTTAATCTCACTTGTCCTCTGAAAATGAGAATAATAATATAACCTACTTTACACAATTGTGTAAGAATTAATATATGTAAAGTGTTAATCGTATCTATCACAAAGCAAGTATTAAATGAATTATCTACCACTAATGATACATATTGCTAATATTATTATTCTATCCTATTATGTGCTGCAGCCAAATAAAGCATTTCTTCCCCCAGAACATCTCCTGAAAAGTCCTTTTCTTGTGGATTTGCCCATGGATATTCTTACAGATAATATCTTCATGTCCTTGTTTGCTTAACCATGATCTGACCTGTACTCAATGAGAACCTCTTCCCAGGAAAATTCTCAACTCCTTGGGTCAGAAATAATCTCTACCTCCAAATTTCCCATTGAAAGCCACACATTTAATAGAACAATCATTTATCTGCCTTTTTTTGTTTGTTTGTTTTTTTGTAGAGGCCATATTTATTTGTGTCCCTCAGTAGAATGTAAATTTCTGTATTTGGAGAATATGTCAGCAGTTTGATATTTTTAATTTCCAGTGTTTAGTACAGTTCTTTGAACAACATAAATGCTCAAAAAAATACTTACTGATTTAAATTTCAATTATACAAATAAGATGTAGCAATTATCAATCTCAAATTAGTTTCAAACTTTCTTTATATCTTATTATAATGATGAAATGATCCTATGTGTGTGTATTTGCAACCTTACCAATATTCTAAGAAATGAGACTTTTCCTATTATTAGTCATAATTTCAATATGCCACATTTTCCATTTTTACATGTCAGGTAGGTGACAGTTTCCTTCACTCATAACTCTTCCTTTATAATTCTTTTATCTCATATAGTGAATTATTCATAAATATGAAAATCTGATCAATAAAATTTAGTGCTAAAGTATGGTAAGAGGCAGTATTTTTCAATGTTCAAACTAGTAATAAAATGATTATTTCATAACCACCTAAAATGTAACCAAAAGTAGATTTCTTTCCCAAAACTTATAGGAAAAAAAAAAAAAAAAACACATTGGCAGAAGAGCGTTAGTCTTACCAAAAAACCTGTTTACATTTCCTTGTTCCTGTGTTTAAATGAGGTCCCTTAATTACTCTTGACAGTGGACATTTACCCAACCTATTTGCTACTTTTGAGCCAAGGCAACTATATGAGGTAAGGACAAATGGGGCTAGGCAGGGCTAGGTAGGGGGCCATGGAAGTAGGCTCACAAAAATCCCCAAAATGCTGAGGTATAAGGAAACCAGAGATAAAGGAACAAGCCAGACCACCCTGCCCTAGGTGTGGGTGAGGAGGGTATCTTTTTATGACAGTCATCCGTGACCAACAAAGAATAACCAGACCCCAAAGAAGAAGTAAGGCATCAAAGACATTATCACTAGTCCTTACTCAGTGGTGATATCAGTAGACAATGTTAAAAGATTTAAGTTCCCTGGTTGGCTTCCAGTAAAAGACCAACCCTACAAGCCCTTAGTGGCAACCCAGTAGGGACTTCTCTCACTTCTGAGAACTTTCTCTGTGTTTACTAAACTTTTATCCCTTTACTCACTCTCCTTTGTCTGCAAGATTCATTCTTTGACTCTGTGAGATAAGAGCCAAGCTCTCCCGTATCATATATAGTTTGATTGTTTATAAATATTTTTTCCAAATTCTCTCATCTGAGTAGTTAATAGATGATAGAATTAGAACATCCAAACAGCCCAAATTTTAAAGAGTATCATGCTATAAAGGAGAGTCACTCAACTCTCATCTATCTCCCTACTTATCTATAACATTACATATTTTTTCTCAAATCATCAAGGTATGAAATACATACACACAAAGTTGTTCTTGGCTTAAGCACTAAGGTCTTCAGGGTTTATTTATTATTGCATTAACCCAGCCTATTCTGACTAATAATACTGACTTAAAAAAGGAAAGGACAAAAAGCCATTCACGGGCACTTATTTTAAGGAATGAAAACACTGTAAATAAAATCTTTCCTTTTGTTCTAGCTATTTCTACTTGGTTGGTTAATAGAAGATATTTTCCATAAATAGTTACAGATTTCATTTGTATTCAGATATTTTTCTTTTTGTTGACATTCATTTTTGGTAGTGAAGCCATCTTTTGCCAAAGCAGGTTCCACAAAGCATTAGGTCTATAGTATCTGAAAAAAGAAATTTATAAGGAGAGAAAAATCCTACAGAATTAGCTAATTTAATTTATAAGGCATCTGTTAAATTACAATTTTTATTTTCATAAATAAAGCTCAATTTTTTTAAAAAGAGTAATTTCTAAAATGACAGATCTCAGTTAACCCTGATGCCAACTGAAATATTTTTCCTCTAGCTTTTCACCTGACATGCCATGCATTCGCAAAGATGTGAATATAAGCTCTTCCCCTCTCTGAGTTCAATCCATCTTAAAATTTTCCTACAATAAGAAGCACTGGTAAGTGATATGTACTTTACTAAAATTTGATAAAGTTGAAGAAGAGTGTATTTATCTCAGGCATCACATAGCAAAAATATTCTTTCCTCAATAAACTTTTTCATCCATGATGCTATTGGTTTTCTATCTTTTCTTTTCTTGCATTTTTTGGATCTCCTCTGCCCTCCTTCAAACAGTCCTCAGCTTTTCATCCTTTCTTACTGAATGGATCAAATTTATCCTTCTTGTTGTACAGAGAATTTCAAGAAATTTCTCTAAAGTCTGGGTTCCAGCAGTATATACTGAGTGTAGGCCAAGTACTGAACAAATTGCTGCTTCTTTTTAAATGACAGTGGCTCCCCACTCTAAAGAATGCTGATAAATATAATATCCTCAATCTTGTTATTCTTAGATGGCCTGAATTTACCAACCAGTTTATTGGATTCTTTCACAACCTTAAATGTCAGTCTAAATGTTGCTTCTTTTTTAAATACACCTCTGAACCTTTACACCTTTCTCTGTCCATAAGGTTTCACTGTGTATCTCTCTAAATAGCAATTATTCTGCAGAGTGGCAAATATTTTTCTACTCCATTGGAAACTGAAAAGCCATCAAGTCAGTTAAGGGAATTTTCATCCTGTGAGATAATAAGAGGGGGAAGGGAAAAAAAGTGGCTGCATTCAAAATGAAAGGAGGATCAAGCATATATCTATCTCTCTATATATACACATTTGTTTCTGTTATTGTTTTTTAATGTTACTATTTTTGCCCTGATCTTATTTTTGTCTTCCACTCTTTTTCTGTGTTTTGTGGTTTTAACTGGACAGTTACAGTTACATTTTTCTCCTTTTTTTTATAGCATATCAATACTTGATTTGTTTGTTTTTAACATTTTTTCTCCTAGTTGCCCTGCAGTTTTCAATATACATTTACAACTAATCCATGACCACTTTCAAACAACAGTATGTCATTTAACAGATACTGTGAGTACTTTAATAATAATACCACAATCCTAGTCCCCTCCTATTATCTCTTGTCTTGTGTCTTTCAATTTACTTGTATATGGGCATCCACAAGCATGTATATATTCATAAAATATATATATAAGCATGTATAATCAAATTCATTGTTGGTATTATTTTGAACAAACTGTTCTCGGTTAGATCAATTAACAATAGGAACAGTTTAAATTTTGCCTTCCCTTACTTCGTTAATGCTCTCTCTTTATGTAGAAATTAGTTTCCAATCTGTATCATTTCTATTCACTCTAAAGAACTCTCAAAATTTTGTGCACATCTACTGGCAACTAATTCCCTCAATTTTATTTGTCTAAAATAGCCTTTATTTCTCCTTCACTTTTGAAGCATAATTTTGTAGGGTACAAAATTCTATGTTGATGTTATTTTTCTCTCAATGTTTTAAATATGTAGTTCAAAAAAATAAATAAATATGTAGTTCACTTTTTTCTTGCTTGCATAGTTTATTAGAAGTAAGATGTAATTCTAAGTGTTGTTTTTCTATCGGTAAAGTGTTTTTCCTCAACTTCTGGTTTCTTTCAGGAGTTTATCTTTTGCTTTATTTTCTGGGTAGTTTGAAAATTATGTGCCCAGGTGTCATTTTTTAGCATTTATCCTACTAGTGTTCTCTGACTCAGAAAACAAACAAACAACAATGAGCCACCACTTGAGTGAACTTCAAGGAAAACACTAACTTTAGGGGAAGGCCAAATTCACAACAGAGCAAAATGTTGAGAAGAATGTTCAAAGAAGACATTGAGGATCTGGGCAACTTCCAATTATAAGGGAACACTGAAGAGTCTTCAAGAGTGTGGGGGAGTAATAGGGAAGAGAAACTGATAGAAACCTGAAAAACTTATAAAACTTAGAGTCTGGGAGTTAAGATTGACCTGCGATTCCTATTGTCACTGATATGGAAGAAATTTAATTCCTAAGCATCTTGGTGGACTTGTTGCATAGAATTATGGAGAAACAGGGTGAAAGGATGGAGAGAAGAATGGGTATCAAAGATTTCTCTTAATCTCTGTTTAAAGAAACATGTGGGCCGGGGAAGGTAGGTTCTTATTTCAATCACATTGTTATGATGGTGATGATGATGGTCAATGTCCTAGTTGGGATATGTATGTCTAGCAAGGATGAAGGGGGTTATTCTACTCTGTTAGGAAGGGGCAAGTTGCACATAGGTCATAGGTCTTCTCTTAATTCCTATTGATGGAATTGAGCACCTTCAGGAAATAGGATGTTATTCTGATGTTGAAACTTTTTATCCCCTAATAAAAGGAAAAGAAACCATAAGAAAATTTGGCCTTAGTCATTTGTGTGAATGTTGTTCTTATACTCTTGTAAGTAGGTAGACATCCTGGAAACTATGATCTTACTCTAAGGATGTTGGCTCTGTTTGGGAACATCAAAAATGAATTGTGAATGTGTTGACTTGTTTTTATTGCATGGACAGAGGGAAAAGTTAATTGGGTAATGGAAAAATTATAGTTTTACTAAAGTAACCAATTAATTGTTTAGAATTGAAATAAATGGAAAGAAAAAAACTACTTTTTCTATTCAACATTCTCATTCATAGGACAAGCAAGATTTTTTTTTAAGGCTTTAAATTCAATGTGAGTATAAGAAAAAATTATGCTTTATGCATATCTTTCCAAAAACTGACATTAAAATAAGCTCTACACCTACTGTTATTACAATAGGGCAGAAATGAAGTTTATCAGAAGTATTAGTGCCAAGGCTAGGCCAAGGAATATGAAAGAGTTGCAGAGATATTTGTAAAAGGTATATCGAAGCAGTGCTGGTGAAGAATTTTACTGTTGGCTGAGATGAGCAAAGAATAATGTATAAGGTGACACTAATTCACTGTATTATATTGAGAAGATGAATGATGTGGTTTAAAGAATTCTACCTCAGTTTAATTCAATAGTTCAGAATCACTCAGCATTAAATTCAGACTCCTGTTAAGACTATATATCAGGGTCTAAGTATTACAATTTTAACTTTGTTTTGATCTTCTCCAAACTTTCTCTCTTACTTCCTATGCTTTCTTGTTTTATCATTCCTGACATTAATCTTCACATATATGTTTTGTTTCATCTGTATCTTACACTTCCACAATGTAGGGCTTCTAAAATACTTCATTATCATTCTTATCAATTAAATTTCTAACTTAAATTTAGAAAAAAAAAATAAATTAGTCGTCTAAATTTAACTTACAACTACTCTTCTCATTTTCAGCTTGTCTGCGAACTATGATAGATTAAATTATATAAGAGTATGACTTTCACACTTGTGAACTTTCATAAAACTTGATAAAAATCAAGACAGTAATCCTGCCTGATCATACGGAATTAAAGAAAAAAATATTTCTTTTTTCATTATGAAATATGAAAAGTACTACCAACTCTTTCTCATGTGTTTCTCAAATATTTTTCTGGTCATATTTTTCATATATTAAAAGAAGCAGCAATAGTACCATCTCCCTGACACATGAGATATAGGTAAAATGCAATAAATACAAACAAAGCTAAAATAGTTATATTTGAATTTTCATTTTAAATTAACATATTTAGTAATAAAAACAATGACAGAAAAATATATGTACATAGAGATATAGTTATATATGTGTACATAGAGCTATAATATGCATACCAGATATTATAACAACATGAAAAATACTTTCATGAAATATTACAATGGCCAGACAAAAAGAACTTCAGTCATTCCCTTTTTATGAAGTCACTAAACACAATAATTATCTAAGATATTCAAAATTTGAGGTAATTCTAATATTAATAAAACTTCATTGCAGTTTTGAATAAAGTTTTTGTTAAAATAAGTCAACAAAAATATTTTAAAGAGTTCCAAAATTACAGACTTGGAAACAGAATCAGGCTAGGTACCTGACATCCAGTGATAAAATAAAAATTAAGTGTTACACTCCTAAGTATAATAAAGTGATGTGTTTCAATTGCTCTCATGTGAATTCCCTACTGTCATGTAAAATTCCACCTCAGCATAGTTATTCAAATTGTAATGTTTACTGTATACAAAGATTATGTGCCTTCTATCAATGTCTTTAAAAATGAATAAAGAAAGAAAGATTAACAGGAACACAGAATGAAAACCATGCCAAGTAAAGACTACTGTTGTTGTGGTAACAGAAACAGACACTGCATTGCTTAGCCTTGTTGTCAGTATAATCCATTCCAATGTGATGTGTGAAAGAGTCTCATAAAGGAGGAGAATGCACAGATTATATTGTGGTATCTTTACTAAGCAGTTTTTCAAAGAATAAACCCTTCATATGCATAACAATCTTTATCTGCTCTTGCAGGTTTGTAGTTTTTTATATTTATCAATAGGTTTTCAAAAATACATGCACATTTATTGTTGATATTATACTATTTTATTCTTTCTAATACATATCACAGTAATTATGTGACACAGGGAAGCACAACAACATTTATCTAGCTATTTTATCTAATTGTTATATCATCTATAATTGATTTTGTATTACATCTCGATATAGCAATCATTGATTTGAAATTTAGGAAGTATTATGAAATTTATTACTATCAAGAGAGTACAAGTAGTAGAAAACAACTTAATTAACAAAAATAAATTCATTTTTAGAGTTGATACCGAAAGCAAAGACAACAAAACCAAAAATAAACAAGTGGAACTACACCAAACTAAAAATCCGCACAGCAAAAGAAACCATCACAAACAAGAAATAGTAACCTATGGAGTGGAAGAAAATATTTACTAATGATGTATGTGATATGTGGTTACTATCCTAAGGAGAGAAAGAGCTCAAATAACTCAATGATAACAACAACAACAATGATTCAAAAATGGTCAGAGGAATTGAATAAACATTTTTCCAAAGAAGGGTCATAGACAATTAACAAGTATAGGAAAAGTGCTCAATACCACTTAATTATCAGAGAGCTGCAAAACAAAACCACAATGAGATGTTATCTGATACCTATTAGAATGACCTACATCAAAAATATAAGACATAATGTATTGACAAGGATAAATGAAATGGAACCCTTGTACTGTTGGTGGGAATGTGAACTGGTGCAGCCACTATGGAAAACAGTATGGAGGTTCCTCAAAAAGTTAAAAATAGGACTACCATATGACACAGCAATTCCATTTCTTGGTATATATCCAAAGGACACAAAGTCACTATGTCAAGGAGTTATCTACAGCACTATGTATCCTGTAGCATTATTTAAATAACCAAGACATGGAAACAATCTAAGTGCCCATCAGTGAATAAATGGATAAAGAAAATGTAATATATCATGATAACATGGATGAACTTGAAAGCCATTATAATACATGAAATAAGTCAGGTTGTTGAGAAAGGACACTTATATGTGATCTAACTTATATGTGGAATCTCAAAAAAAAAAAAAAAATCCTTCATAGGAATGTAAAACAAATTGTTGGTTCCCAGAGAAAGGCAACAGCGCTTGGAGGGAATGGGTAGGGGCGATCAGAAGATATAAACTGCTACTAATAAGATAAATAAATTCTGGTGATATAATGTACAACATCGTGACTAGGTTACTAATACTGTAATGCATATCGGAAAGTTGCTCAGAGAGTAGATCTTAAAAGTTTTTAGCTTCATTTGTATTGAAACTCTACTGTTTGGTATGTACACATCTCAATCATTATATCTTCCTGATTGGTCCTTTTATCCTCACTTTGTCTCTAGTAATTTTCTTTACTATCATCTGTATGTTTTCCTTTTGTTTTGTTTTTATTTTCTTATCTCCCACCCCCACCTCCCTTCTGATAACATCAGTTTGCTTTCTATAGTTAAGAGCCTGTTTCTTGGTTTGCCTCTTTTTTTTTTTTTTTTTTTTTTTTTTTTACTTTCCATGTACCTATGTCATTTAATTTGACTTTGATATGAATTTCTTATAAAGAGCACACAGTTGGGGGGCGCCTGGATGGCTCAGTCAGTTGTGCACCTGACCCTTGTGTTTGGCTCAGGTCATGATCTCAGAGTCCTCCAAGAGTCCAGCTTCACTCCATGCTCAGCAGGGAGTCTGCTTGAGATTCTCTTTCTCTGCCCCTCTTACGCTCAAATAAATCTTTGAAGAGGACAAAGTTGGGTCTTATTTTTTAATCCACTCTATCAGTCTTTATTTTTGGGGGGAGGTATATTTGTATCACTTATATTTAGTATAACTTCTGAGATGGTAAAGCTCTGTCATATTTTTAAATATTTCCTCTGTTTGTTGTCCCTTTGTTTTTTATCTTGCCTTCCTGTGGGTCATTTGAACATATTTTTTTTCTTCTCTCTATATTTAATTATAGTGTTTATGAATGTATCTCTTGCAGTTTTTAAAATCTTTTCTTAAACTCTCAATAAGGGCAGCCCAGGTGGCTCAGTGGCTTAGCACCGCCTTTAGCCCAGGGCATGATCCTAGAGAACCTGGATGGAGTCCAACATCAGGCTCCCTGCATGGAGCCTGCTTCTCCATCTGCCTGTGTCTCTGCCTCTCTCTCTCTCTCTGTATCTCTATGAATAAATAAATAAAATATTAAAAAATAAACTCTCAATAAATAATTCAAGAGCTCTAAACCACATTTCTAAGTCATGCTTGCTAATATGGAGAAATAGTTCAATAACCTCAAGAAATTGAGAATCTAGTTCATAATGGTAGATACTTATAGTTACCCAGGACTCCTGCAGACCTCTGACTAAATGAAGAATAAGACATTACCCTTTCAGATATGTAAAGATAGCATCCATTTTCTTATTTTATATGTAAAATTAAATTTGCACTTATAAAGCAATATGATGCAACTCTTTTCTTTAGTGGTATATAATAACTTTCCCATTCCTTTTCAGTTGCCTAATATTATCATCATACTATAGATATTGATACCACTAAAATGTCAGCCACTAAATATTTTCTGAATACAGACTCCTAGTCATCCTTCTTCAATTGTTTCTACTGTCCTATAATTAATGGCAATGCTACTTCCAATCTGCTGTTTTGAATCACCACTGCTTTGCAGTTATACTACAAAGAATTTATAAGATACTTTAGAACATACAGGAAGAAAAAATGCATTCTTAGATAAATCCAAAAGTTGACATTTTCTGTAACTGCTGCTAAACTATGGATAGCATCATACTTCAAAAGGGGCTTTGGATTGTCCAGATATCTAACATCCCTAAGGAATTTATTCTCTATCTAAAAAATGATTAACCCACCAAGTCCAGCCATATGATTTAGAATGCTTACTATTGAATTACCAGAATTCTGCGTGTGTTATATACTGATACAGCACATAGGAACATTTTGGGATTTGCTGATTCAATTACTCAGCAATGTCATAAAGGAATTAAGTTATTTCTATTGGGTATGTTATATATTTTTTCTAAAAATATTATTTATTTATTTATTTAATTAATTATTTACTTATTTATGAGAGACAGAAAGAAAAAGTAATAGAGATGGAGAGTACAAGTGGGAGAGGAGCAGAGGGAGAGGGACAAGTAGACTCAACACTGAGCACAGAACTGGATGTGAGTTCATCCCATGACCTTGAAGTCATTACCTGAGTTCAAATGAAGAGTCAGATGCTTAACCAACAGAGCCACTTAGGCACCCCAGTATGTCATACTGATACTACATTCCTTCACTATCATGAGATGGCCTCAGCAATTCCAAGTGCTGCATGAATACAGGATGATATCCACCCAATAAAAGGGGTGTTTCCCTCTATGCAAGGACTTGCTTTGGCATCGAAAACCTTTCCCAGAAGCCAACAAGCACACCCCTTAAATTCCAGAGGGTATAATGGCAAATGTGTATATCTGCACACTAAACATTAGCAAGTAGAATAAGATCACCGATGTCTTTTAGATGATCCAAGATTATTTGTATTGACATAGGGGGGGTAAATACTTTCCCTAAGTAAATATAATGGTGATTGTCTCCATAACACTGAAGACTTATTAGCAGAATAATGAAAGATATGACTTTTGCTAGGCAACCAACAACAGGAAAATGTTGTTACATAACTTAAGGAAGCAACAGTTTGAAGAGGGAAATCGGATAACCAAATACAATGGTTCTGATATAAAGTGAGATTGAGAAATAATAAGAAAATTGCATTATCAACAGTAAGGTCATTCATGACCTTTGTAAAATGCTTTTGGTGAAGTAGTGAGATCATGCAGACTTGGAAAGAATGGTCAAAAACAACTCTCCTTTAAAATAAGATTATCCATGCTTGACTATAACATCATATGTTTTAAGTCTGCAAAGAGGATGAAAAGATAAAGGAAATAGAGCTTAGTGATTTGAAATTATAATATTCATGTCTTGACCTTAAATAGAAAGACTTAGTGTGGGCTTCTCATGAGCTAGTCTAGTGGAGTTCAGGAAAATAACATAAAAATAATTCACTGAAGAGAAACCTGAGAAATAATGGTTGTTTTTGCTTTGGATGGAAATGCAATTTATATGGCATCCTGTGGAATTTGCTAATGTTTCACATTTATCCTAAAAGACAGATCCTTCTTCTACAAGACAACAGATGAATTCCCTTGAGGTTATTCAGCACTTTCTGTGTAGTGATACACAGAGAATACTTTAAGAACTGATGTGAGGGAGGGAGTTAGTTCTAGGGAAGGTCTAGTGTTGAATGGCATCTTAGATAAAAGAAAGTAATTTAAGAAATGTTGTGAATATTCATAATATCCCATTAACACATATAATAATTTTCAGCTCTATAGCTAAGCATGCTGTTATCTCTCTTTCTAGTACAGTTAATATTTCATAAAATGTTCTGATACACTGCAGGGTTACCAACACTGTCTTTAATGTAACATTTTTCTTTGAAGGACTGAAACCAAGTGGTCTCTCCAGGGCATCATAAATCTTAGTTTTCATTTAGAATATAGAAACCATAAAGAACATAAAACAATATTTAAGCCTCAGAGAAGACCAATTTCCAATACAAAATGGGATTGTTATGACAGTAAAGGAATGAGCAGATGAGAATAGGAACACTCCAATTTACACAAGGCTGCCAGAAACAAAATAAAGGAGGCATAGGAGCCCCAGGGATGGTACATGATAAAGCAGTGACCAGAAAACTGAAATGGTCCACGTGGACTATTCCATTTTTCAGCCATCTGTAACAAAAGACTATAGAATATCAAGATTTAAATGATATTGCTAAAGACAGATGCTCAAATGATTTAAACATATATATTTTACATTTACATATATTCATTTATAGTATACAAATAAAGTTAAGAATACCTTTTTTTAAGTAAATGTATAAAGAAACATGATCTGAGAAACTTTTAAGGTAAAATAATTGCATGGAATTAAGCCATAATACATTATAATTCCCTAATTACATACACCATCTTTAAACTTTTGAAGCCATTAAAGCATAGCAGGAATTTAATGGGATATCTAATTTTGTCTACATCTATTGCATGATTCATTTCTTAGAAGTTTTTGTGAGTCTAAGTGTGGGTAGGAAACTTTCAGATTGTTTATATCCCAACAGTATACTATTGTTCTATTTCTAAATATACCCTGGGGTTTGCAAAAATAATATAAATAGAGTTTCTACAAACATCAACGACTTCCATTAAAATGTTTAAAAAGAAGGTTTATTGTAAACTATTTAACTTTGTTAAATAGTACAAAGATATCAATGTATTTCATTTTGCTCTTACTGAAAATAAAAAATGTTAATGAGTGACTTAAAATAATAGGTAGTCAATCATCTAATAAGCATTTATGATACACTCTCCTGAATGTTTTAAATGCTTAACCCATGTCATTTTCACACTAAATTTATGAAATACAATTTTTAAAGTAATTTTATAGACTTGTTAACCAGATTTCTGACAGCTTACATCACTGAGTCCATTGAGTTGCTAAGACTTGACCCTAGGTATTCTGGCTACAAAACCTGTACTTATAATGAATATGTTATTTGGCAAACTTTCTTATGAATTGTTTTATTATATATGCCAGTAAGTCAAGTTACTATCTTTATCTAAAATTAGTTTGTAGACAGTACTGGCATAGTATGCAGAAAATGATATGAAAGTATTAATATGATACAATTTAGAGCTTTCCCACAAAAAAACTCTTGCTTCCTCTCATTATTTTTATTCTCAATACATTTTAAATGACTATTTCCCATTGCTTAAAATACTACAGTAAAAAATTATTTTTTTAAAAAAAGATTTTATTTATTCATAGGAGACCCAGAGAGAGGCAGAGACACAGGCAGCGGGAGAAGCAGGCTCCATCCAGGGAGCCTGATGTGGGACTCGATCCCAGGACCCCAGGATCATGACCTGAGCCAAAGGCATATGCTCAACCACTAGCAACCCTGGTGCCCAGTAAAATAAAAATTCTTATGGGTGGTAAATAGTTCATGCTATAATTAATAACCTATTATTTTATATGACATTCCTAAAACATGGTCTGAGGACACCTGGAATCAGAATTACTATGTTTGACAATTATTTAAATACTTCTAGACATATCTTATATTGTATTTCTGCTAGTGAAGACTGAAATTAGTTATTAAACAAGCTGTCAAGTAATATATATGTAGAGTAAAATTTCAAAGTTGGCCTAAATATGAATGAATTATACATTTTTTTGTTTTTTAATCCTAAAAGTAAGACTTGGGGTGAACATGAAAATATTGGATCTTGTATATTGTTGAGCTACAATGCTACTAAAAATGGGAAACCATATATGTAGAAGATATGGTAAATGGTAATAAATTCTTGCATACTTTAAAATACCACTGAGTGATGTCAGTGACTGACTGTGGTTGATTTCAAATCATTAATTTTTTGTTAAAATTAGATGTTCATAAAATATTGCAAAACATCATCAATCATTTAAAGTATTCTAAAGTGTTGAGAATTTTTTTAGATTTCCTTTTACCAAAGACAGTTTATCTTAAACTACTTGAAAATAATCGAAAATCATGCTATTAAAATTCATTTTAATAAAATTATTTTTTTTTGTTTTTATAGAACTACTGTGTCCATTACTTTAAATGTCTACATGACTGATTGGCATTTTAAAGTCTTTGACATATACAATTTCTTATTTTAAATTATTGTTGGAAAGACAATTGTTTGTATTTTGAGAATTTTCAAAAGCCAAACCAAGGCTCGCGCATTTGAGTTGCTTAACATTACACATTGAAATAAGAAATTTCTATTTACAATAGTATAAAGTTGTATGGGAAGGAGGTAAAATAAGTTAAAGAAACAAGCAACAGATTTTAAAATTCCTTTTTTACTCTAATGATCCAATTTTGAGCTGGAATACAACTCAAGCAATCTGTAGGGTGTCAGTAAGAAACAGAGCAGCAGATGAGTAGGAACTGACATTTGTGGCTTGGGAAAAAATTTGGCAAGGAGAGCAAAAAACAAGTAGTTACAGTGCTCTAAATGGCCATAAAAGTATAGTCTTCTGAAAAACATAGGGCAGTTTAAATTCACATTTTTATTTTCTTCCTCTATTAAGTGATACATATTTGGCAGTAGGGCTATAAGTGACAAGTCAAAATATTCTTCCTAAAAACAATACAAGCAAGCATTTTATGAAGAATGGGAATGCAGAAAAGCATATTTTTATATTTGGTAGATATTTAAAATATTTAATGTAAATCTGCAATACTTGGAAAATACATCTCAGGTTCCATCCATGACAATCTTGCAAAAATCATAGGATTGTATTGTTCAAAACCTATTTTGCATAATTATCCCCTCAAAAGATGAAACCTATGAGAACAGTTGAATGTGTTGCCTTTATGCTGATCTCTATGAGTTACAATACCTAATAAATTATCAAGATGAACTAGGGATCAGAGATATTAAGTCTACACAGGGTCTATGGCCATTGATATAATTTCAGATCTTCAATTAAAATAAATTGGCAATGCACAGATTCATTGCAAAAACCAAGAGTCATATTGCCAGTTCAAAATCAAATGCTAAAAAAAAAAAAAAAAAATCAAATGCTAGAGAATATATGCATTTATGGTAAAGAAATAAACAAAAAAATGGTAACGCAAAATGCTTTTCTTCTGTGATATTAAATCAGGCTTCTCTTTATGACTTTTAGAAATACCTTAAATGCAGTAAGCCCCATGATAATAATACCCCCTACCATAATAGATATTTGAATATAATGTGAATTTTTAATTGAATCATAGTGTCCAAGTAAAGTTCACATTTACTGTTTGGATGTGGGGTCAGAAAAATGGAAGAATATTATTAAATAACTAAATGACCTTCCTCAATTTAGCATATAATCAATTGTACACACAGCAAAATTTTTTAGCTTTAATTCTGTGGGGGTTTTTATTGGCTGAAAAATACTGTTTTTTGTTATTCTTGCTATAACCTGAATCCACCTTTTACTAAGTAGATAGACATTTCTAAGCCCAAATGTCATTCTGTGGCTTGGTAAAAAAAGCCAAAGTCATTCTGGTTGAATGTTATGATGTTACATATAGAGAACACACAAACTAATTACAAAATCATTCGCAATTCTTCAGGTTTCTGCAATTAGAACATTTTTTTTATAAGATTTTATGTATTTATTTAGGAGAGAGAGAGAGCACAAACAGTGGGGAGAGACAGAAGGAGAGGGAGAGAGAGAATCCTAAGCAGACCCCCTACTGAACACAGGACCCCAGTGCAGGACCCTGAGATCATGACCTGATCCAAAAGGCAGATGCTTGACCACCCAGCATCCCAGGTTCCATCCAGGCACCCAGGCAACCCAATTAGAACATCTTAATAAAATGAAATGAGCCACCCAGGCAACCCAATTAGACCATCTTAATAAAATGAAATGAGACCTTAGAACGCTGGTTGAAATAGCAATGTTACTAAAATATTGCATTTACAAAACAATTTACATAATAGATGCTAAATAAATGTGCTAAAATTATATGTCAAACCCATTGTAACATTAAATATTTCTCATAAAATATATCCCATGACCACAAAATGAAGTGAAAATTTTATAGACATATTCTTTACTAACCTATTCTCAAGTCAGTATCTCAGTAACCATCTCTTAAATGGCCCCTGCTGATTTACCTGTAAGCCCATCGTTTATCCATCCTGTTCCTTTATCTTAAGGCTACATCCTGCATTTTGTAAGAATTTACTAGATGTATATCCAGATAATGTTGGCCCGCCTTATTTGAGTTGAACCACCTAAATGGTAATCTAAGTGCTAAAATGATCCTTTTGCCATGGCCTTTAGCTATGCTTGTATGACCATTTTAGTTCCTCAAAGTATACTTCCCAGTGACTGATATTCTTCTCCTGGGATGTGTTTTATTGGCATCCAAATAAAATACTCTTGAAGTAATGGATTGGTTTTATGGATTAAAGCAAAGTTGTTTTAAGAAACCTGAATTGCAGAAAGCCTACTTCTAGATATATAAAGGTTTTAGATTCTGCTAAACATCTAAGCTAAACATGTTTTTTTTTTTTTTTTTTTAATTAATAAAGTAGCAGGGAAAGTGCCATGTAGAGCAATAGCTGGTCCTCAACAAATACTTATTAATTGACAGGCTGAATGAATGAATGAGTAGATTGGCCTTCCTCATTTATTGGTAATTATTGCTACAGATTCCCATATTATTAGAAGTGCATGTATTCGTTCCGGTTTTAATTTGTATTTTTTTTTTTTTAATGAAGTATAATTTGCATCAGAGCATAGTTTTCATCCTACTGGGCCTTATGGTTTCTGTTTGGTAGGACTCTACAGTGCTACAGGCATTTAAAAAATATTACCTAGGGCACTTGGGTGGCTCAATCAGTTAAGCGTCTCCCTTGGGTTCAGGTCTCCGGTCCTGGGATTGAGCCTCACATCGGGCTCCCATGGAGTTTGATTCTCCTTCTGCCCTTCTTCCTGGCTCATTCTCTCTCTCTCTCTCTCTCTCTCTCTCTCTCTCAAAAATTAATAAAATCTTAAAAAATTATTGACTGAATCCCTACTATGCTTAAAGTAGAATTATTTATTGCTAGTTTGGGAAAAAAATCTCCATACTTAGCTCCAGGATGACTGGAGATTCTGGTGTCAATTCTTGACAAGATAAGGAGGAATGAGTCACCTAATGATTTTTAAAACATTCTTTAGTTTGACCCCTCCTTGGGTAGGGCCAACTTGTTTACTGGTGGCTTTTACCTGGTATAATCTGAGAGGCAGCTTGACTTGGCTACATAACCTGAGGAAAAAGACCCCATGGAAAACTTCTGTGGAAGTTCTCCTAAAATGAAGATTTCTTGCACATATCTTGGTGGTTCATACTCCAAAGATCAAGTGCATTCTATATAATTGAGAAAAATCCCAGGTATATGTTCACTGCTTGGTTGGGTCTTCAGAAGCCTTTAATAGTCTTACATGAAAATACTCTGTGATGGGATCTCTGGGTGGCACAGGGGCTTAGCGCCTGCCTTTGGCCCAGGGTGTGATCCTGGAGACCCGGGATCGAATCCCACGTCGAGCTCCCTGCATGGAGCCTGCTTCTCTCTCTACCTCTCTCTGTGTGACTATCATGAATAAATAAATAAAATCTTTTAAAAAAAATGCTCTGTGGCATTTTGAGAGTACTTTCAATTGCTGAAAATGTATAAACTTTGCAGTCAATTATGAAATGAATTGATGGAAATTCAATATTGTACAGGTAGGTATTACACTGTCATGGCGTGCACAGTACCCTCTTTATAGCTCATTCTTTTTTCTTTACAGATAATCTCAATCTTCTCTCATACTTCCAGGTACCATACATTTGCCTTTTTCAATGGCAAGCTAATAAAATACTACTTTAAGCTGTTCTATATTTTGTTTCAAGTGT
This sequence comes from Vulpes lagopus, assembly GCF_018345385.1. Classification (NCBI taxonomy): domain Eukaryota; kingdom Metazoa; phylum Chordata; class Mammalia; order Carnivora; family Canidae; genus Vulpes; species Vulpes lagopus. Next base: position 8,648,433 of record NC_054827.1, read on the forward strand.
TTAATTCTTTCATAATTTGTGGTGTAACAAAAATGCTCAGGAAACTAAATATTTTGTGCAGAATAGCAAGATAACATGAAAAATATCTCAGAAAAGACTATTAAACATGGCTCTCACCTTATTTAAAACATACTATAAGCATCTTTTGCCTCTAAAAATGATTGAGGTTCAGTGATTTATTTAATGGAGACACAGATTTGATCATGATTATTGGAAATAAATTTAGGACTAGGATATAGGTATTTATAGTTGTATTTTGTGATTATAGCTGAGATCTCAATTAATGCCTGGGAAATTCATATTTATTTACAGAAAGGGACACAGGACTTTGAGGACCTTCTATTTTCTTTATTTCAAATAATATTGACTCTAATACACTAATAAACTGTTAAAGACCATGGTCCATACTTTTTCAAATATTATGTTAATTTTTATTAAAGTAATAGAAGTGTATATTATAAAAACCAATAGTGCTGAAGGTTAAAATGTTGGCAATCCTTTTAACATGTACAGTCATCATTCTATATAAAAATGTTTATATCATTTTTGATTGATCAATTTTTATGACTAAATAAATCCTTTAATAGAAAAACATGGTTTTAAAAAATCCACTGCTATCTTTCTACCAGTAAATACGATTATTTAAAGTTAAATCCTCAGTTAATAATATTATCATTATAATAATGCTTAATGATGAGTCAAAAATGCCATCATGATTCCTTTTTTGAAAACTTTTGTATTAACTGAACTTAATAACTGAATTTTATTTTACATTTTCATAAATTTCTACAAGCTTATTATAAATTTCTATTCTCAAAATTTTATACAGATCTTTAAAATGCTAAACAAAATATTTTTTTCCAAATACTCCAACTCAGCCTATCACTTTCATATTTTTCTTGTTAGAAATATCTTCCAAATGGGATGCCTGGGTGGCTAAGCAGTTCAGCATCTGCCTTTGATTCAGAGCGTAATCCTAACATCCCGGGATCGGGATCAAGTCTCACATCGAGCTCCCTGCAGGCAGCCTGCTTCTCCCTCTGCCTGTGTCTCTGCCTTTCTCTGTGTGTTTCTCATGAATATATAAATAAAATCTTAAAAAAAAAAGAAATATCTTCCAAAGCATCCAAATTTCTGTTAAAATATGGTCAAATTGATCTTTAAGCCTACTGCATATGTATTATAACGTTCCCAATGTCTGTTGATGTATATGACCTACTCTAGGCTTAATAACTATCAGTAAATACTTTGACAGTGAAACTGTAATTCCAGTAGCAATTGGCAAGCATAACCTATTTTTGTTCCAGATGTTGTCAGCTGAGGTGATTGGCATGCTGAGGATGACTAGACAGGTGGATGCTGGCATACATGAAGATTTGCTCCTTCATATGTGTGTTGGTTGATTCAGGCTACAGGCTAGATCTTGGTCTGTAGACTAGAACAGCTATTAGGGGCCACTATATGGCTTCCTCACAGCATGATGTCTGTGTTTCAAGAGCAAGATTCTTAAAAGAACAAGGCAGGATTTCATGATTTCTTTTTTATGCCTGCCTCTGGAAAACACATAGCTTTACTTATGCCATCTTCTTCAGGGAGACAGAAACAATCATTCAACAACGTGGAGAGGAATGGAGCCCTTCAGCCAATGGTAAGATTATCTGTCATATTGTAACAGCATGTGGGGTGGGATATGTCATAGTGGCCCTATTTGGAAAGTGTAAGTAGTCATACACCACATGACTCTTCTCTGTTAAATTCCCAACTCCACGTTCCTCTTAGATAAGCGAAGTACAGCCCTCAGCCTCTGTGAAACAGTTTAAGGATAATAATGCACATTCAAGTAGATAGATAGATGATGATGATGATGAAGATAGGTAGATAGATAAATAGATAGATAGATGATAAAATAAACATTGGAAAGAAAACATTTAACTAGTGGTTTAAAAAAGAAAAAATGTAATAAAAGGAAGGAAGCAATTACCATATATAAAAATACAATTATATGAAGTTATATGGCTAATAGCACTATGCACTATGACTAACTGCAACTATATATAATTATATATATATTTTTTTACTTTATTGTACTTAACTATTTTTAGGGTGGCGCAGTGGTTTGGCGTCTGCCTTTGGCCCAGGGCGCGATCCTGGAGACCCAGGATCGAATCCCACGTCGGGCTCCCGGTGCATGGAGCCTGCTTCTCCCTCTGCCTGTGTCTCTGCCTCTCTCTCTCTCTCTCTCTCTCTCTCTCTGTGACTATCATAAATAAATAAAAATTTAAAAAAATAATAATAATAAAATAAAATATTTTAAAAATTTTATATTTTAGAGTAAATTTAGGTTCAGAGCCAAATTGAAAAGTTATGGCAAAATCTCTATACCTTTTTCTCACTTTGCTGTGAAACTAAAATTGTGACAGAGATACAGAGAATTCCTATATACTCCCTGCACTCAGCTCCACATGCATAGCTATCTACAGTATCAACATCCCCTACTGGAGTGGTATGTTTATTACAATCGGTGAACCTATGCTGACACTTCATAACCACTCCAAAATCCACAGTTTCCATTAGGATTCAATCTCGGTATTATTTTACATTCTATGGATGTGGATAAATATATGATGACATGTATCCGTCATTATGATATTGTGCACATCATTTTAAAATAATCCTTAAAAATCCTCTCTGCTCTGCCAATTATCCCTTCTTCTCTCAACCCCTGGCAACTGCTTGTTATTTTTATCATCTACATAGTTTTGTCTTTTTCAGAAAGTCATATCATTGGAAACATACGGTACATAGCTTTTTCAGATTCCTTGATGTCTTCACATGGCTTGGTAGCTCATTTCTTTTTAGCACTAAATAATATTCCATTGTCTGAATGTACCACATTTTATATTTATTATTTATCCATTTACCTATAGAAGGATATCTTGGTTGCTTTCAAGTTTTGGTAGTTATGATAAAGCTGCAAAAAACATTCATGTGCCAGTTTTGTGTGTATATAAGTTTTCTATTACTTTGGGTAAATACTAATAAATATGGATCATATGGTAAGAGTATGCGGATTTTGTAAGAAACTGCCAAAATACTTTCCAAAGTGTCTATACCATTTTACATTCCTGGCAGTACTGGTGTTGTCAGTGTTCTGGATTTGGGGCATTTTAATAGATGTGTAGTGATAACTCATTGTTGTTTTCATTTATAATTTCCTGATGGCATATGATATGGAGCATCTTTTCATTTGTTTCATTTGTTTATTTTGCATTCATATCTTCCTCGGTGAGGTCTTCTTTGGCCTAATTGGCCTAATTTTTAATCAAATTGTTGTTTTTTTATTGTTGAGTTTGTTCTCTATTTTGAATAACAGTCTTTTACAAACATTTTCTCCCAGTCAATGGTTTTTCTTCTCTTAACATTGTCTTTCACAGGGCATAAGTCTTTTAATTTTAATGAAATAGGGTTTAGCAATTATTTCTTTCATGGATCATGATTTTGACTCTAAAAAGTCATTGCCAAACCCAAGGTAATCTGGATTTTTTTTTCTATGTTCTTCCAGGAATTTTATATTTTTGTGTTTTATATTTAGGTCTATGATCCATTTTGAGTTAATTTTGTCAAGACTGCAAGGTCTACATCTGGATTCATTCTTTGGCATGTAGATTCAGTGTTCCCAGTTGTACCATTTGTTGAAGCAACTCTATTGTTATACTATATTGCCTTTGTTACTTTGTCAATGATCAGTTGTTTATATATGGGTCTATTTCTGGGCTCTCTATTCTGTTCAACTGATCTATTTGGCTGTTCTTTCACCAAAATCTCACTGTCTTGATTATTGTCATTTCATAATGTCTTAAAGTCAGTATCAGTCCTCCAATTCTGTTCTTCTGCTTAAATAATATACTGGATTTTCGGGGACTTTTGAATCAGTTTATCAATATGCATAAAATAAATTTCTGGGATTGTAAATTAGGATTGCACTGAATCTATATATTAAGTTGAGAACAACTGATATATTGACAATAACAAGTCTTCCCATATCCATGCACATGGAATATCTCTTCTTCATTCAGTTATTCTTTGATTTCGTTTATCAGTGTTTTGTAGTTTTCCTCATATAGATCTTGTACATATTTTATTAGAGTTACACCTGAGAATTTTATTTTTGGGAGTTCTAAAGTAAATAGCACTCTATGTAAATAGCACCGTGTTTTTTTATTTCAAATTCTACTCATTCATTGCTGATATATAGGAAAGCAATTGACTTTTGTATATTTACCTGCAACCTACAATCTTGCTATAATTGCTTATTAGTTTCAGGAGTATCGTCACTGTTGTTTTGTTAATTACTCTGATATGTTCTCTGAAATTTGAGAAAAGTATTTTAAAATCCTTAAAATGTGCTAAAATTCTTGCCATTCTTGCAATATACATGGATTTCATTGATTTTATCATCTTTCTCTTTATAATTATGTTCCCTAGTGCTTTATATATTTTTTGAAGAACTATATCTTTAATAAGGAATCTCTATAACTCAAATTAAACAAATACGTATTATAATAATGTACAAATATTTATCTGAGATGTAACATTTAAATATAAACCCTTACTGTGGGTCTGCATGTAGATTCCATGAAATTATTAAATTATAAAAGTTGCAGGTAAATCTTAGTAAGAAGTACACTGCATGGTAGGCCTATATCAGATAATTTTATGAAGACCAATTGTTTAAATGTGCTTTGCATTTTCACTATAATATTCCTGAAATAATTAAGGGAAAATGACTTCAATGAAAGTAAAATCTTTGTGAGGAAAATATGTGATCCTAACAGGCCTAAAATTTACATAGGTTACAAGAAATTTAGAAGTTATAAAATATACCGAGAAACATAAAACTATAAAATATATAATCTGGTGATTCATGTGTCCTAACTAAATGTAAGGCTTAATATTGTTAAGATTGACAATACTTTCCAGATTGCTGTGATGATATATAGCATTTTTTTCATAATTACTCCCAAAGTGCCTTAACTGCTAACAACCTAAATATCCTTCAACTGATAAATGTTGGCACATCCATATGATATTCTACTGAGCTATGAAAAAGAATAAACTTGTGATACATGCAACCACATTAATGAATACAAACTGTAAAATGCTAAGTGAACAAAGGCTCAAAATCTACATGACTCTGTATGTCTGAATTCATTGATTTATTACTGAGTAAAAGACATAATTATTGGAAGGAAGCAGTGTCATTGGGAGCTAAAGGCTGCCAGTGGGCTGTCTTCAGACAAAAGGGTCTGAAAAAAATTTTTAAATGATAGAAATTTTTTATGTTCTCTATTTGACAGTGATTACATGACTGCATGTGTCTGTCAATCATAAAAATGGACACTAAAAAATGGGTAAATTTTATGGTCTAGGTCATCTAAGTTATATTTACGTAAATTGTTCCTCAATAAATCTGAAAAAGAGATTAAATAAAATTTGAAAGAATTAGATTAAAAATGGTAATTATTTGCAAACACTGAGATTGTATATACAGAAATAGTGAAAAATGACTATATTATAATCATTATGAATTTTTAGTATGATGATTGTACTTTTTAGTATATTTGTTGTATATATAATATATACAAAAGAATAAATTTTATTATTTTGTTTCTATATAGTCTGCTAAACAGAAAATACGATTTTAAAAGCTACCATTTAAAATTACATAAAAATAGGGATCCCTGGGTGGCGCAGCGGTTTGGCGCCTGCCTTTGGCCCAGGGCGTGATCCTAGAGACCCGGGATCGAGTCCCAGGTCGGGCTCCCGGTTCATGGAGCCTGATTCTCCCTCTGCCTGTGTCTCTGCCTCTCTCTATCTCTCTGTGACTATCATAAAAAAATAAAAATAAATAAATAAAATTATATAAAAATATATGAAATGTTCAAAATATATGCAATCATATATGAGAAATATCATTACAGGATATTTTAAATGTAATTAAAATATATTAAAGAAAACAGTAATGAATAGTCAGGACTTTCAATAGTGTCCTTATTGATATGGAAAATGTAAAATTAGAACTGTACTTGTACACTAAATCAATTATAAGAAATAGAAAAAAAGAAACCAAGAAACTTATGAGCTATAAAATTTCTAATTTATTGCTAGTTGGAATGTCAATTGATAAGAATCACTTTAGAAAACATTTTGGTATTATTCAATAACATTTAAATAATAAATGTCCTATAAAACCATAATGATTCTCCTTTTCTCTATATAAAATTTTGTCCATATAGACTGTGACACGTGTACAAGAATGTTCATTAGCACCATTGTTAATTATCATAAAAATCTAGAACTTGAATATCCATCCGGAATGTAATAGATGAATAAACTGCTGCATATTTATGTAATTAAATATAATGCATGTGTAAAAATGAATAAACTGTAGCCGTGTGCAGAAACATGGATACATTTTACAAATAAAATACTGTAGGAAATAAGCTAGTCAAAAAATTATGGGAAGTGTGAGTACATGAATATAAGTTAAAAATATGACAAAGCTAAATTATGATTTGGGAATAAACTTAAGTGATAATTTTATGAAGAGAATCAAATACAGAAGAAATTTGAGTCAGGACATTAGATACCTGAGAGGAATGGGACTCAGAATTCAGAAAAAGAATCCAGGGATCTAATAAGGTACTAGTAAAGTTCTAATTCCTGGCCACAGTGGTGTTCACACAGTTGCTTACTATATAATTATTTCTCTAAATGTATTCAAATGCTTTATGCATTTTTCTTAATGCAAGTTATATTTAATAATTTAAAAAATACATTTCTGCTTAACAAATAGAAAAATAAGTAATGAAATTAATTTGTTTCTTTGAAAAGAGAAGAGTAGAGAAGATTTTAACAAAAAAGATAACCAGGGTTAACTACAGAACCTAGTTGTCAGTGGGGATGAGGCAGTGGGCATTGTAGCTGATGGGAGAACACAGATTTCAGTAAAGGTATAAATATGCAGGAACAATGGAGGTAAGACGGTGAGAAAGTGGCTTTGAAGAAGTAAGATTTCAGTAAGTAACAGGTACCTGGGATCCCTGGGGCTCAGTGGTTTAGTGTCTGCCTTCGGCCCAGGCAGTGATCCTGGAGTCCTGGGATCGAGTCCCACCTCAGGCTCCCTGAATGGAGCCTGCTTCTCCCTCTGCCTGTGTCTCTGCCTCTCTCTGTGTCTCTCATGAATAAATAAACAAAATCTTAAAAAAAAATAAGTATCTGGTACCCGATACTTTGAAATACAAGAACGATATGTAGAAGCCTGAGAAATGGGTGAATAAAATATACATTATGTTTATTAATTGATAAATTTGATGTTGTTTATCACTTGGTATAGTCCCTTGTAACTGTTTTTTGTACAAAGTGGATCCAAACATTTGAAGGAATGTATTTGGTGTAACAATGGGACTCAGGGAAAGCAATTCTCCTTTCAGGAATGTTTTTTTGGAAAAGAATAGTGGATTTTCTCAGCTATTGTGTTCTACAGTCTTTTTGAAGGCTGATGCTCTTCTTTTTACATGTGAGACCTACCTGAAGTCCCCAAATCAATCCTGACTGGAATCTACTGCATCCATTCCAGTAGTATCTGACACTATATGTCACCAGTATCTTTTCAGCCAGATCCAGCAAACACTCTCTGGGAATTGAGGCTATGGGAATCCAGAAATGGAAAAGGGCCCCCTCCAGAGATAAGAGGTGGACTTCTGGCAGGATTGTCACAGCCTCTTTCTGCGACCCTGTGAACTTGGAGACCTTTCTCTCCGTGGAACAGGGATATGGACCTTTGAGGAGAGAGCACTCTCAAGGACATCCTGGTAACTCTTCACCTCTGAGGAAGCATGACTGAATTAGTTCTACAAGGTGAAAAAAAGAAGGTAGCAACCAGAACCAAATGGTGCCAGAGACAACTGCTGCTTTTATCTAACAGTTTGCAAGGGAGTAATGTGATGTGCAGTCTCAGCATTACAAAACCAGGTAGACGAGATGCTTCTCACTGAGAGAGCAGCTTAAGAACTGGCCCCCTCAACTACTCATTTTTTTTCAATTTCAAACTCAGCAGTAAAATCAACTCTGTAGTATCTTTCTGAACTTTACGAATACATGTGGCAGAGACAGTTATTTGCCCATCAAAAATATATAGTTCTCTGCCATAATATTGCATTTGTGCTGGATAAAAGCTTACCAGCCAAGGGAACATTTTGCATCCCTCTTACAACTAGATTGGAACTCATATGATTGGTGAGTTCTGGACAAAGAATTGTGGTGGAAGAAGTTACATATTTTCTTGTCCTTGTGCTAGTTAAATGTCAGAGGACAAACACCTTTGGGAGATGTGTAATCGTATTTTCTCCTATATCACCTCCACCTTGCCTGTGGTTGGACTTTATGTGAAAATAGATATTGAAATATATATATATATATATATATATATATATATATATGTATATGTATATTTATTCCACATATATATATATAATGGAAATCTTTTCATTATGCAAATCCACTGAGATTTAGTTTTCTCTCATAAAGTAACTATTGTTTTTCTAATATAGGAGTCTAGAATTTTTTTTTAAGATTTTATTTATTTATGAGAGAGAGAGAGAGAGAGAGAGAGGCAGAGACACAGGCAGAGGGAGAAGCAGGCTCCACAGGGAGCCTGACGCGGGACTCCATTCCGGGTCTCCATGATCAGGCCCCGGGCAGAAGGCAGTACTAAACCACTGAGCCACCCAGGCTGCCCTAGAAATTTTTTTTTTTCTATAAAAGTCCAGGTCCAGATAGCAAGTATTTTTGGCTTTGTGAGCAATAGTGTCTCTGTCTTAACTACTCAATACTGTGATTATACTGTGAGAGGAAGTACAGACAACATATAAATGAATGAGTATTGCTGTGTTCCAATAAAATTTATTTACAAAATTAAGGGTCGGGCCAGATTTGACCTACAAGCTACAGTTTCTGCAATACAATAGGCAGATGTAATGTCTTAGCCTTATTTTATGTCTCCCATTAAGGATGAGTGTTGTTAATGGGTATAATAGGATAAATTTTTATGTGGGATCAAGGTTAAGGGAAGATGCCATTTTAAAATAAACTAAATTAAACGTGTAGACAAAAGAAATAACAAAATAAGCACATGTAAAGTGTATATAAAAGAGGAAGAATACATTCAATTGATTAAACAAAGACAGAAGAAAGAGACAACACATGATATGTGGAAACTAACTGTGGAAAACATGAGACACTACTTGCTTGAAACATAAGGGATGCTATTCAGGCAGTTGAAGAAAGGAAAAATCTTAAATAAGATATAGAAAAATGGTTACTGAGGAGTAGAAGCTGAGACAATAAATATCATTGGATATCCCAAGAAAGTTGTTAGAAGAAATTTTAGAACATAAAATTTTAGAAATTTTTATAATACATATTAAGTTTTTTTTAATTGAGGTAAAATTCATGTAATATTAATCATTGATCTCTTTAAATTGTACAATTTAGTGGCAGTTGGTACACTCAACAGTATTGTGCAACCATCACCTCTGTAGCTCCCAAATATTTTCATCATGCTAAATAAAAGAAAACACCATGAGGGAAGACCGATTAAGCCATCACTACCTCTCCCCCTGTTCCCTAGCCCCTGAAAACCACTAGTATGCTTTGAGTCTCCATGCATTTCTCTCTTCTGGAAGATTTTTTGTTTTTTGTTTTTTGTATGTGTTTTGTTTTTGTTTTTGAGAGAGAGAGAACATGAGCAGGGGGTAAGGAGCAGAATCCCAGGAAGTCTCCACACTCAGCATAGAGCTTGACATGGGGCTCCATCTCACAACTCTGAGAACATGACTTCAGCCAAAACACAAAGTCAGATGCTTAACTCACTGAGCTACCCAGGTGCTCCTCTCCTCTCCTCTCCCCTCTCCTCCCCTCCCCTCCCCTCCTCTCCCCTTTTCTTTCTTTCTTTCTTTCTTTCTTTCTTTCTTTCTTTCTTTCTTTCTTTCTTTCTTTCTTCTTTCTTTCTTCTTTCTCTTTCTTTCTTTCTTCTTTCTTTCTTTCTTTCTTTCTTTCTTTCTTTCTTTCTTTCTCTTTCTTCTTTTCTTTCTTTCTTTCTTCTTTCTTTCTTTTTCTTTATCTTTCTTTCTTTCTTTCTTTCTTTCTTTCTTTCTTTCTTTCATTTAAGTGTAATTAACATACGTGTCCCTGTTTAGGTGCCCTGGCTAGTTCAAACGGTTAAGCGTCTGACTTTGGCTCAGGTCATGATCTCAGGGTCCTTGAGTAGAGTCCCAGGTCAAGCTGCCTGCTCAGTGGGGAGTCTGCTAATTTCTCTCTCTTTGCTCATTCTCTCTCTCTCTTTCTCCCTTTCTCTCAAATAGATAAATATATATAAAAAAAGATATATGTGTTACAACAGTTTCAGATGTACCATATAATGATTCAACAATTCTACACATTTTTCGATGCTCATCAAGATTCATATATTCTTAATCTTGTCCATTTCAACAATCTTCCACCCACACCAATCCCCCCACAACCACCAGTTTGTTCTCTGAATTTAAGAGTCTGATTTGTCTCTTGTTTTGTTTCTTAAATTCCACATATGCATCAAATCATATGGAATATGTCTTTCTCTGACATTTTGCTTAGCATTATACTCTCTAGGTTCATCCACATACTTCCAAATGGAAGATCTCATTCTTTTTTATAGCTGAATAATAGCTTATATATACATAAGAAGTGGATGCTACTTCTTTATCCATTCATTTATCCATGGACATGGATTGCTTCATTATCTTGGCTATTATAAATAATGCTGCAATAAACACAGGAGTGTATCTATCTTTTCAAATTAGTGTTTTCATTTTCTTTGGGTAAATACCTTATAGTGGAATTGCTGGATCATATGAGAATTCTATTTTTAATTTTGAGGAACCTTGTCAATAGCTAAACCAGTTTACATTCCCTCCAACAGTGCACAAGGATTCCCTTTTCTCCACATCTTTGCCAACACTTTATTTTTTTTTTCCATTTTAGTCATTCTGATAGGTGTGAGGTGATACATCATTGTGGTTTCAATTTCCATTTCCCTGATGATTAGTAATGTTAAGCGACTTTTCATGTGTCTCTTAACTATCTGTATGTCTTTTTCAGAAAAATGTCTTTTCAGGTCCTCTGCCCACTCTAGCCACAATAATTAAAGAAACAAAAAAAAAAAAGAAATAAAAGCCATCTAAACTGATAAGAAAGAAGTAAAATTTTCATTATTTAAGATGACATAATACCATATTAGATAAAACTAGTGACTCCATCAGAAAACTACTAGAACTGATAAATGAATTAAGTAAAGTCACAGGATACAAAATTAATATACAGAAATCTGTTTCATTTCTATACAACAATAGTGAAGTAGCAGAAAGAGAAATTTAGAAAACAAACTCATTGACAATTGCACCAAAACAATAAAAAGCCTAGGAATAAACAACCAAAGAGGCAAAGGACCTGTACTCTAAAAATTATTAAAAAATGATGATGAAAAGTGAAGATGATACAACCAAACAGAAAGATTTTCCATGCTTGGGGATGAACAAAATTACTAACATGTCCATACCACCCAAGGTAATATCCAGATTTAATATAATCCCTTTCAAAATACCAAACTAGAACAAATAATCCTCAAATTTGTGTGGACTCTGAAAAGCCAAAGCAATCCTGAGAAAGAAGAACAAAACTGGAGGTAACACAATCCCAGATTTCAAGACATATCACAAAGCTAGAGTAAGTCAGAACAGTAATGTACAAGCACAAAGATAGACACAGATAGGGGATCTCTGGGTGGCGCAACGGTTTGGCGCCTGCCTTTGGCCCAGGGCGCGATCCTGGAGCCTCGGGATCGAATCCCACGTCGGGCTCCCGGTGCATGGAGCCTGCTTCTCCCTCTGCCTGTGTTTCTGCCTCTCTCTCTCTCTTTCTCTCTCTCTCTCTCTGTGACTATCATAAGTAAAAAAAAAAAAATTAAAAAAAAAAAAAGATAGACACAGATAGATCCATGGATCAGAATAGAGAGCCCAGAAACAAACCCATGTTTATATGATCAATTAATCTATAGCTAAGGAAGCAAGAATACACAATGGGGAAGAGATAATGTCTTCAATAAATGGTGATAGAAAAACTGGATAGCTACCTGAAAAAAAAAATGAAACTGGTTCACTTTCTTATATCATACACAAAAATAAACTCAAAGTGGATTAAAGACCTAAATGTGAGACCTGAAACCATAAAACTCCTAAAAGGAAGGGAGGCAGTAATTTCTTTGCCTTTAAAATATGTATATCAAATCATTATGATGTGGGACACCTGAGTGGCTCAGTGGTTGAGCATCTGCCTTTGGCTCAGTTTGTGATCCTGGGTTCCTGGGATCGAGTCTTTTTTTTGTTTTTTTTGTTTAATTTTTTTATTTATTATTTATTATAGTCACAGAGAGAGAGAGAGGCAGAGACACAGGCAGAGGGAGAAGCAGGCTCCATGCACCGGGAGCCCGACGTGGGATTCGATCCGGAGTCTCCGGGATCGCGCCCTGGGCCAAAGGCAGGCGCCAAACCGCTGCGCCACCCAGGGATCCCCCTGGGATCGAGTCTTACCTCAGGCTCCCCACACAGAGACTGCTTCTCCCTCTGTCTGTCTGTCTGTCTGTCTCTCTGTGTGTGTGTCTCATGGATAAATATTATTTTAAAAAATGATTGTAATGTACACTTACAGTGTCTTACAATTTAATTGTCAATTGTACTTCAATAAAGCTGAAGTAGGAAGTAAAAATATAAAATCTCAAAAAATGGCTGGACAAAAAATTTAAGAACCTATATATAATGTACTTTTAAATAATATACCATAGAATCAAAATAGGATAGGACAAGCATTTGTTACCTGAGGGTAAGTAAATAACGACGACGAGAACACAGAGTAATGCCTACATAGGAGACATGAACTTCTCATGAAGCCATTTTAATGGTACTGGCAGATCAATAATTTGCAAATGAAAAAAGAGTTGGTAGTAATGTGGTAACCCACACCATCACTTCTGTGAGTTAGTCAGGGGAGTGGGCTATACATTGTCCCTGATGGAGAGCAAAGAACTAGGAATCGATACAATGATTGCAAATGTTGAAGAGTGTGAAAAGTTTGTTCACATGAGATTGCAGATTTCCTGGAGCAAAACAGAAGGAATAGAATAGATTCAACAAAGAATTTATTGGCTGTCTAGGGAAACGTAAGTTACTTAAGTTTCAGATGCCGTCAAAAGATAATAGGATGCAAGTGTGCTTAAGAGATGTAATTTCAGACTTGAGAAAATGTAGATAAAATTAAGTTGGATTTTTCAGCATCCTTATAACAGGAGATTTCTCTACTTTTCCTGAATTGTGACAATTACCGTACCTGAGATTCTTCTGCATTTGATATTTTGTTTTGCCATTAGAGCTTCCCAGTGATACAAGCAGTTTAGTGTTTTAGCTCCATTTTCTTTAAGATTTTCTTCCTATTTTTTTGAATTTTATTTTATTTAAATTAAATTAATTAACATATAGTGTATTATTAGTTCCAGAGGTAGAGTTCAGTGACTCATTAGTTGTATATAACACCCAGTGTTCATCACATTATATGCCCTCCTTAGTGCCCATCACCCAATGACCCCATCCCCCTACCACCCTCCCCTCCAGCAACCCTCAGCCATCAAAAAAAAAATGAAATCCCACCATTGGCAATGATGTGGAGAAAAAAACTACAGGGCATCATGTTAAGTGAAACAAGCAAATCCAAGAAAGACAACCATCATAGGAGAGGGGCATCTTATGTGATGAGTTTAGAGAGCACATTCAGCTCTCTTTTGGTTGGCACTCAGAAGATGGGGCAAATATAGGAAAGTTGACAGTCACTGACCATTTTTCACCATTCTGTTAGCTCCATTTTCTGAGTGAAGTAGGTGATATCTACAGAGATAAGTAACACAAGGAACTCAACGTGACACAGCAAGTAGTGGTCAGATTGAGGTCTTCAACCTGTAATTGAATATCCCACTCAGGACTTTATTTATTTTACCTCAACAATACCTCCAAGGTATTAGGTATTAATCCTTGCCAGAAAGTGTGAAACATGTTTTCTGTCATGTTTCTTTGATATCACTGGTAGTAATCTACCAATATAATTTACATAGGAGTTTACAGAATTTATTTGAACAAAGTTTTATGGTCAAATTATATAGATTGAAATCACTGTGGTTGATAAACTATTTTCCTACTGAAGAAAAAAATTAAACCTTATATATTATTTCTTGAATAAAATGAAAACAGAAACCTAAAAAGAAGGGGGCAACAGATGTTTTCTGCTAAGAAAAATTGCAGCTGATTGCACAATTTCTGTCCCATGCAACAGACTGTGTCACACTTAGTGACCGATAACAATACAAAAATAATCCTAAATCATAAGATTTTTATGAAATGCCAGGTATGGTAAATGTGGCAGAATGAGAAAAAAAAACTCCGTATTCAGATGCGTGTTTCACAAATACTATTTTACCCTGAACAGCATCTTTATCATACAGCCTCTAGGCTGTACACATTTATAACAGGAACCGAGGTGAGACATAACAAAGATTGCTATGCAATTTGGTGATCACAGATAAACCAGAGGTAAAGTCCTGCTGAATCAAAATACATTTGATATTAAGAAATGCATTTGATGCATTTGGCACATTTTTGGAAAGTGAATCAGAAATGGCACAAAGGCAGGAACAAAATAGAAGTCTTAATAGATATTTGAATAAAAATATCTTAATTTATTACAGCAATCTTTGAAGAGATAGGATTGTATTTGCTTGAAAACAGTATGAAAAAATATGGTTTTGCAAGTCATTTAGTTTGTGATATAATGAACCAAATGGCTTGCTGAAAATTTGGATGAATTCCAGTTCAACAGCCACTATTCAAATTGATAGTGACAGCTCATTCTGAGGAAAAAATGTTATTTTGAAATGATTGATATGAACTCAAAGGGGTGTGAAGAACTATAGTGTACTTTGTGCATAGGCGTTGTGACAGGTTGGCACATTTTTAATTCTGATTTAAAACAAGCCAGGGCACTGCAGTTTCAAATGCCATTAAGCTTATATACCACATGAAATTATTTTATTTACTGGAATATTCCAAAAAGCAACATGTGCCAAAATTTCAATACTATGAGTCTGATTTCTGTATTAAATTGGCACGTTATCCTCTAAAACTAATTCCAATATTTTCTTCCTTTAGTAAGAGGAAAAACATTCATACATATTAATTAAATTTAATTATAACTTAGTAAATGCTGGTTCTTTAATTGTGAAATCCAGAAGTATACCAGGTGAAAGGAAATAAAGAGTCCCTGCCATAAAAACATAACATTAATCTCAACATCAAAATGGGGTCATAATTCTATTGGATGACAAATGGCGCTAAATGTAGATTAGTGGCAAAATCTTCAATGCTGCCCATTTAGATTTTACTGATTTGGCATGTAAACATTTAATTTCTTCATTGTATTCCCACACAGACTAATTAGTATTTTTCCAATACAAAAGAATTCAAAGGAGACTATATAATTTTGAGGGTAGATTTTTTTTAAAAAAAGAACTTTGATTTTTCAGTGGCCATTGTCACAAAGTGGATTTTAACAAATTATATCCTCAGAGAAACTATTCTAGTAGTTATGACTTCCTAAAAAGCTTAAGGTGAGGGGTGCCTGGTGGCTCAGTTGGTTAAATGTCCAACTCGATTTTAGTTCAGGCCTTGACCTCTGTGTTGTGAGATTGAGCCCCGTGTTGGGCTCGGAACTAAGCACCAAGTCTGCTTGTCCCTCTCCCTCTGCCCCTCTTCTGCTCATGAACACACTCTGCTTCTCATTCTAAAATCAATCATTCTAAATAATTTTATAAAGCATAGGTGGTATTCTCTTTAGTGAGATATTTTATATTGTCATTTTATTCAGAAGCACTGTTGTAGGCCCCTTTTCCTAACATATGTAAGTTAATTGTCATAGACTGTCACATGCAATATTACTCTCCACACACACACAAAAAAGGACCAAGACCACAGGTCAAGGAAGTAGCTATCCATACTTTCAGGTATGGATCAGTTATTTTCCAATAAAAATGACAGGAATCCAAATCAAACATATTCAAAATCTAAGAAGCTCAAGCAATAAATAATCTTAGACAAGACTTGAGAAAGGATCCAAAAATTTTCTGAAGGGAAAAACCAAACCAAACCAAACTGTTCTTCAGTAATATTTCATCTGTCTTTTGGCTATGTGTGCCTATGTGTAGATTCCATTCTCTTGAAAGAGGTCTCTACACAGTAGCACAAATAAACACTAGAAGAGCTAGGATTTACTGTAAATAATGTTTATGGACATTTTTCACCTTTTTCTGTATTCCTTTCAACTTTTTAAAATCAATCTGACTATTTCAGTTTTGGTCAAATGTCCTTTTCTCAACTAAATGGGCATGGTACACATTGGCCGGTCTCAGAAGTCTACCATGATGTTTCCTATATTGAAGGTTGCATTTGTAGATCACATCAGTGTACAGGAGTGACGATTCTCAAAATAAATGAAAAGTTCTATCATCAAAGCAAAGGAGATGAGTAATAGATGTTTTGAAAGAAACAAGGAGAAAGCTAAATTATTTGTATGATTAACCTCTGTAATATTATCTTCTCCTTCAGTGTCTGAAATTCCCATTTTTAAAAATGTCACATTTATGTTATTGCAGATCATCCTTCCAAATGAACACTGTAAAATGTTTATATTATGCATTGATAGAGAAAAGAAGTCCATGTATTGAAGAAGATTTTTTAACTGAAAATAAAGTAATATTCATTTATTAATATACCACCCCAGATAGACCCAATCTTATTTTACTCTTTAGATATACAACAGAACTCTTATTTGTCAAGGCTCATAATTGTTTTAACTGGGTATATGGGAATTGGGGACTTTGGAGAAACAGCTTCAATGAAGCCCTTTATCCAGACCAATCATAAATCACAAAAACTTAGAGGTATTTTCAAATGGATTGAATATGTGAAGATAAATATCTAGAATTTTAAATTTAGCTTAAAACCAAATGATCTAAAGTATATAAGTTCAATACTTTTATTTTTCAGCTGTGCACATTAATTCATTACTGTACTTTTTATACTGTTTGGTGCGATCCATTTAAAAGTATACATAGACCAATCACATAAGGCACATGATCTACAAAGGCCACCAAATCACCCATTCTTCCAGATATAGACAAATCTAATTTCTTCATTATAGTATTATTCTAATTAGGATAAACATCAATGTGAGTTTATGCTTAGAAGCTCAGGGCACATAGGTATTCACCATCTTGATCCAATAATCTCTACTTCCCTTAAAAAGTCTGAATCAATATAATCAGAAATTTTAGGTACATTAAAAAAAAAAGTCAAGGGATATGGCAAAGAGAAAAAACCAGCAGAGCTTGCAAAGGCTGAGCTCAAAATAGAAATATTCAACTTGAACTTTAAAAAGTAACCTTGATAGATTGTAAGTTATATTTGCTTTTGGAAGGCTTAAACTGTATATCCAGCACAAATGTACCAGACAAGTCAAAATTCCATTGACCTTGGCAATGTCTGAAGGAAAATGTATTCATGGAGATCAGCTGTGCTGAAATTAATCTCTTCTGTTGATAAAATAAAAGTGATGTTTCTTTCTCAAAAAAAAAAAAAAAAAGAGAGAGAGACATTATTTTGGCTTCTGGGTTACCTACAATGCTTGGGGCAGAAAAACTAGTCACTGTGGCATTGTAGTCTTTAAAAAAGAAAATCTCATTTACTATTTGTCACAGGAAGTCAATCATGGAGTATCAGTGCAGTGAGGCAGTTTAGCAATCTATGTTCCTGCTAATCTCTCTTTCAGAGTCTACGAAGGGCAACTCTGAGTATTTAAGTAACCGTCTTACACTGAACTTTGGGAAATTTTTATTTCATTCTTTTAAGCATGTGTGATATGGAAATGTCAATTTTTACTTTACCTGAGATTGATCTATATACTTATTAGCAGACTTTTTAACGTTGTTTTAAAGTTTCAGAGTGGTAGCCTCAGGAATGTGAAAATAAAGCAAAACCAAAACCAAAGACATTCTAAAGTCTATTTTGTCGTAAATATACTTTTCACTTTAGGACAATTGAAGTTTGGGAGAAAAACTGTAAACATACTACAGAGAATTCCCGTATACTCTACATTGAAATTCTTCTATTATCAGCATCTTACATTAATATGGTCTACTTGTTATAATTAATGAACCAATATTATCATTAGCTAATGTGCATATTGAACCAACCATTATTGTTAACTAAAGTGTATACTTTTTTCAGAATTCCTTAGTTCTTACTTGATGTACTTTTTTCTGTTTTAAGGTCCCATCCACCATACCACATTACCTTTAGTGGTCATCTTGCTGAAGTTCCTCTTGACTATGACTGATTCTTAGAAATCCTTCACAATTATAGAAGTATTGGCTCAAGCATACTGTAGGAAGTCTTTCTATTGGGAGTTTTCAGGTATTTTCCTTATGATAATACAGGGCTATGAGCATTTTGAAGGAAGATCATTATGGTAGAGTGCCATTGTCATCATTCATGAAAAAATGCTCCCTATCTTTAATTTTAAAAAAAGGAGGGGGAATTTGAAACCATAATTGTTATATTGTAAGTGGTGAAAATATAAAAGAGATAGACGATGTTCAACTATTTCTTAAATTCCACATGCACGTGAAATCATGTGGTATTTGTCTTTCTCTGACTTATTTTGCTTAGCGTAATATGCTTTAGCTTCATCCACATCATTGCAAATGGTGAGATTTCATTCTTTTTGATGGCTGAGTAATACTTCATCATATATATATGTGTGTATGTATATATGTGTGTGTGTGTATATATATATATATATACACATACCTATAGAATTTCTATTTCCCAATACAAATGAAACATGAGCAAGTCCACAATTGCAGATATCTATAGATAATTAGAACAAATGAGTAAACAAAACCAAATGTATTAAGATTTCCTGAACAACCATAGAGAAAGTATAGGCTGCATGTGTATTCCATGGGTCTACTGGCCACTGAAGTCAGCATTTAAACATGAAAATAATAAAATATACATCAGAGTTTTGAAAAATAATCAGAGGGAGACCTACATAAATGCAATGAATCTACAACTGTAATTCATTAACTCCAATAAGGAAAGAGTGAGAAATGCAAATTTAGTTGTTTTTTTTTTTTAAACACCAGAGTTAGGTATACCCAAAGAATAATAATGACAATAGCTATTTAGGATTATCTGGTATTTTCTAGTAAATAGCACCTAAAATAACTGCATTAAATTTATCATCAACTAAAACCCCAATTCTTCTTTTGGTAATGCCTTTTGGATACAGAAATTATATTTATAATTTTCAATTCAGACTATATTCTCTAGATACAGAATATTTCTTTGAGTCCTATGAGATATCTAGGTTGCCCTATTTCCTATTCTGCAGTAATACAGGTACAACAGTGTTCTTAATAAAACAAATATGCTAGGTATCTATGATGACTAAGTCAGTGTGAGAACATAGTTTGTAGACATACTAGCTGATAAATCTGGGATACTCCTCAACCATGGTTATGTCAGTTTCCTTACTTATAAAATGGAGATTACTTATAAAATGGAGATGATTATTATCAGCTATTTTATGTTTATTTTTCAAAAATGAATAAACATTTCTAATGAATTCAAGATTCAAATATGTGTGTGTGTGTATATATATATATATATATATATATATATATATATATATTTACAACTTTTTAAAGTTATAGTAACATAACCTGCATTTAATGCTATAATTAACAGTGAAACATAATGTTTCAAATCTGGGCAGTTAGATGCCAGAGCCCAAATTCTCAGAAAATAGGTTATCATCTTCCTCTAATAGTTCAATCAGTAATAGGCATCTTTAATATGCATGTGTTTGTTTCATACACATCCAGTATTTTGTTGCCGAAAGTAGTATCATTAATATAAGTTTTGTACTGACCATAGTCTCTAAGTTCCTTTTATGAATACAGTCATGGTATCAGCCTGTTTATTATCAGTTGCTTCTCATAAAATTATAGAGCATGAAATAAATTCCAGTTGTTTGGATTCCCAATAAAAGTGATTTCTCAGTAGATGCTATTAAAAAACAGAAGAATAAACACCATATCCTAAATTATATTTCAGAATAAGCACTGTAGGTAAAGTAATTTCCTGTTGTTTGCCAAATGTAAATTTGAAATTCACACAGCGAGTTGATGGCGGAACTAAAGCTAGTCCTGTGAATGTTGAACTATCAGTGGAACAGTTAAAAAAATTGCAGCCCATAAAAAACCTCACAGTACTATTAACAAATTGAATGCAGTTATTTCTAGTCAGAATCCTAACCAGTTAAATAAATCTCTTTCTAACTCAATATAATGATGGCTTTCATTTTAGTGCTTTTGTCACCCCTTTATTAGATATTTTAGTTCATGTCAAAGAAAAGTGACTTTATTGGGTATTACAAGCTATTTGTATTAAGAATAATATTGAACATTTGAGTTGAGTATACTGATGCATTAGCCATGGCATTCCATTTTTGGCAAGATTGTTAGTTAATCAGAATGAATGAAAAAATAAACTAACCTTTTTCTAAAACAATATAATCCATTCAAGAAAAGATGGATGATAGAATAATTTCAATATATTGATTTGATGTCTTATTCCAGTTGAATTTGAATCAAAATCTTTAAAGTCTACTTTCTACCTCATCATATAAATAACCACATTAGTTTCAGTTTATGAAGAAATGTAGAAATTTCTTTTGCTCAAATGAGTGGTCACATATCAATCTGCCACTAAGGACTAAAAAGAGTTTGTTTTTTTTTTTTTCATGACCTTATTTTTATCATTATAATTGGACAATCATGAATACTTCAATCAAATATGTTACCATAATTTTAAGCATTCTATGCCAATTTAAAACTTTAGGCATTCGCAACCTCCACACCATAGAAAATATAAGAATACTAGAACAGTGTAAGAAACTTGAGTTCACTGTAACTTATTTTTTCAGAAAGAAACCATAAGAACTTACAATTTATGTGATATTTCAGTCATTTGAGACTTCAAAGATTAATAAAATATATTAATTTTCCTCAGTAAGTTGAGAAAGATGTAAAGATGACAGCTATGTAACTAACCAGCACATTCAGATCTCTAGTTTTGAGATTCTGAACAGAATATTTGTGGCACACCTCCTATTAGATGTGCTAATGATAACAAGAATTCAACATGAGAAAAAGTAAGTTCATTTTCTCTTCTTTGACCTTGAACCTATTCCTTAGCTCAAATCTACCTCATGTCTGCTTTTGCTAATCATGCAATGGCATCAGTTTCCACCCAATCATAAAACTCAGATTCAAGAAGTAGTCCAGATCTCTACTTTTATCAATAAGCTTAGCCAACAACTGACTGACTCCCATTAAGTTTCTCTCAAATACCTTTTCACCTAATTATCCTTACAGTTGATTACTTACTTTAAATTGGTCTTCATCTTGAATCTCTGGGACTACAACTACTACTTCTCAAGTAATCCTTCCTCTCAGTGTATCTTACCTTTTTACATCAATTTTTCATACTATTGGGAGAATGATCAAGGCAAAACACAAATTAAACCGTAGCCTTTCTTTTTGTGAAACATTTAAGTGCACTATCTATGACATAATTATTTATATTTCTCTAGCCCAATCTTGTTATTCATAGCTCCATTTGCACCTCAACTGTTGACGATTCTAAAACTCCTTCTTTCAAATACAAACTGAAACGTATAGTAACGTATAGTATATTACAAAGGCTCATTCCTCTGTATAAGATGCTCTCCTCAGCCAGTGGCATCGGATGCATCTCTGTTCACCCAGTAATTTTATACATGTGGCTTTCTTTCTTGCATCTAAAAATTTCTCTGATCTTTGTATAGAATTTATAATCTTTCTTTAGTATAGCCCTCCCCCACCATTTTATAACACTTTACCATTGTTAATATGGGGATCCAAATTTGCTGACATTATATTCATATATACAGACAACATATCTTTTTCTGTCCTTCCTTTTTTTATGTATCTAAACCATTTTATTTCCCTTAAATTTTCTCACATGATAGGAGAGATTAGTATTTGTTAAAATCTATGAAAGTTATTCTAATTCAATAACTCACATAGATCCGTAAGGAAACTTATAGTCTCTTAGGTAAAATATATTTCTTTTTAAATTTCCACATTTATCTTACTACTCCTTCTCAAGATATGGAGCGGATTCACAGTAGACTTATATGACTTAACCTTGCTATGGTAAAGTGAAAATAGTATGCCACACTTATTTTCTGTAGCCTCTGCTAAGAAAATACTGGTCCAGATTTTCCTCTGAGTAGATATCTGCCTATATCATGTGATGATGTCATTGGTTGATGTATCTCATATGCAATGACAATATCATATTCTAATTTGTATGGCCATCTACCCTGACATGACAGCCAACATCAGCTATCATTGTTTCTGCAAACCCCCTTAGGGGTTTATATAGGTCTGTTTATATAATCTCTGTTGGCCTTCTTGGGTCTGCTGTGATTCTCATATCATCATACAAAAAGATGTTCACTATAGCTTTTGGCAACAGTGCTACCCCATATTAAGACTGTCCTCTCCAATGTGAATATTATTCACATAAAATAAAAATGCAGGGTAATTTAGAATAGTTAAAGCAAGTTTCTCCTTCTGAATAACCAGACTAAATAAGATTCCATAAATGTGTCTGCAACAAGGTTGGTGTAGGAGGCAGAGAACTAAACAAGACAAAAGATGGAACTACCTCAGGCATTTTTCTTAAATCCTCCAATATTACTCCAACCAAACTTTTATGAAGAGAGGAGTTCCAGGCCTGGGTTATATTGTAGGCCAATGTTTGTTCTCTCTTCTTATTTTTTACACTCTTACATGTGGCAGGAAAGGAAAATCTCCCCTGTCCCCACAGCCCTTCCTGTCTGATTGTGACCTCCATCTCATAAAACTCTAGTATAGTAAGTCAACAATTACAACCAATTTCTTAATGAAATTAAGAAGATATGTTTCCCTTTAAACTGTTTGGATTTCAAGTCCTATAGTTCAAAATTGCATTAAAAAAATGTTTTCTATACAGTGGACATGCATTCACCTAAGCATCAATGAATTAGATGCTCCAAGGCAACAAGATTTATAGATTATCAAAACAACTGAAAAGTATACAATGCTTTCATTATTAAACAAAATCAGGCATAAACCTGAATATGAGGCAATATTTTTTTTGATTGACATTTACATAGTGTATATATATATATATATATATATAATATGTAATATATAATCATGAATATATATTTACACATAATATATATCAGGAATACATATAGAGAAAATATATAGTTAAAGAAATATCCTTTTATATTTAATTTTTATATATTCTTATATATATGCATTTATATATATTTATATTCTTACATTATATATATAAATTTACATATATAGAGAAAATATACATTTAAAGACATGTCCTTTTATGTTTAATTTTTATACATTCTTATAAATTTTAATATAGGATGTTCTTTCAATTACATTATTTCAAACAACAAAGTACTGTTCAAGGAATACTTGACATCTGAATTAAGGAAATTCGGAAATATGTCTATAGATGTCAACTGACAGGATTAGTGAATAAAGAGGCTAATAAACTTTCTTTGGTTATGTATTTCTTTTTTTAATATTTTATTTATTTATTCATGAGAGACACACAGAGAGAGAGAGAGAGGCAGAGACACAGGCAGAGGGAGAAGTAGACTCCATGCAGGGAGCCCGATGTGGGACTCAATCCCGGGACTCCAGGATTACACCCTGGGCCGAAGGCAGTGTCAAACCACTGGGCCACCGGGGCTGCCCTGGTTATGTATTTCTAGTTCATTCCACTGTAGTTGGAAAACATACTAACATATAGCAAAAATACTATAGCACAATTATTAATAGCAAAAGCTTCAATGTCAAACTGTTTTGACTCAAAAGTTAGCCCTGCTACAGGCCAATATTTACCCTCTATATTCATCATCTGTAAAATGTGGGTAGTATAATTAATGATCACATTATGTTGTTTTCAGGACTAAATGAATTATATACATCAAGTATTTATAATATCCCCAGGTAAGAATCAATTAATAGGTATTAAATATTTTAAATAGTAATTCCTCATTCATGAATGAAACCTGTGTCGCTGATACTTCTGCCATTACTTCCAATATTCATTTAAAGAAAAAAGAAAATATAACTGTATAAATTTTCAAATATTTGAATATAGTTGCTAATTCAGCATATCATATAGTTTTAAATTATTCCTGATTCTTGTTTTCCGTTTATAAATAAACCCCAATTAGTAAACACTCAAGGTGTTTATGAAGAATTAAATCCAGTCATCCTGGCTTGATTTTGGACTATGCATGTTAAATGCCAAAAACATATCTTTTTTTCCCTAAATATTAAGGGTGTTATAGATCATGCTGAAATTTTGTAAGACACATGCCTCTGTATTTTTTTTTTCTTTTTTAGCTAAGCTTCTTATTTTGTGATGATTTAAGATTCACGTGCAGTTGCAAAAATAATACAGAGAGTTCTTAAGATCCATTATTAAGTTCCTTCCAAAGACAAAATGGATTGCAAAACTATAGTACAATATCACAACCAGAATACTGACACTGATCCCATCAAGAAACAAAAATGTAGTTCACCGCAAGGATCCCTCATTTTTTCTTCATATAAACATACCAATTTCCTTCTCAAATTCACACCCTCTTAAACACCTGGCAACCACTAATCTATTTTTATTATCTATTATATTATAATTACAAGAATGTTATATATATGGGATCAATACAGTATGCTACCTTTTGAGGTTTATTTCCCTCTCGGTAGAAATATACAAGTTGTTGCATGCATCAGTAGTTTTCTGTTTGTTTTGTTTGTTTGTTGTGTTTTGTAATTGTTCAGTTTTACTCCATAGTATGAAGGTACTGCAGTTTATTTAACTGTTTTTTGTTGGAGGACATTTGAATCTAGTTTTTGATTGTTACAAAAAAAGCTGGCATAAGCATTCAGGTTTAGGCTTTGTATCAACATTTGTCATTTCTCTAGTATAAATGATCAGGAATCTAAGTGCTGGTACATGGAATACTTGCATGTTAAATTTTTTAAGAACCTGTCAAAAGGGGTGCACCTGGGTGGTTCAGTGGCTGAGCATCTGCCTTTGGCTCAGGGTGTGATCCCAAGGTCCTGGGATGGAGTCCCACATTGGGCTCCCTGTAGGAGCCCTCTGCTTCTCCTTCTGCCTATGTCTCTGCCTCTCTCAGTGTATCTCTCATGAATAAATAAATAAAATAAAAAAAAAAAACTGCCAAAGGTTTGCAAGATGGCTGTACTATTTTACATTCTCGCCATCATCGTGAGTTAAAGTTACTCCAGATCCTTACTATTGTTTACTGGTGTCACTGTTTATTATTTTAGTGATATTGATACATGTGTGGTACCATTTTATTTTTTTAAGATTTATTTATTTATTTCAGAGAGAGAGAGAGAGCGCACAGCAGGTGAGGGGCAGAGGAGGAGAATCTCTCAAGCAGACTCTATGCTAAGTGTGGTTACTTATAGAGGGCTCTATCTTACAATCCTGATGCTGTGATTTGAACTGAAGCCAAGAGCTGGAGGCTCAACCAACTGAACCACCCAGGTACTCTTTTTTTTTAGTTTTAATAATAAACTTCCTAAAGGCTACTGATGTTGAAAATCTTAAACATACTTATTTACCATCTCTAATGAATTATAATTATTTTCTCTTAGCCTGTACCTAGAATTTTTGTCCTCTTATATATTTATAGAGCAAATTTTTAATTTTGATGAAGCAAATTGATCCAGTTTTCTTTTTTATTTGTCATGCTTTTTGTATCAAATGAACTAACTTTTGCTTAGCGTTAGATCCTGAAGATTTTTTTTTTTTGGCAATCTATGTCTAATTGCTTCTGGACCATTTCTTGCAAATGCTCTTGTTCTTCCCTTAAATTGCATTTGTAACTTCATGTATTAAATCAGTTGAAAAATATCTGTATGGTCTGTTTGTGAATTCTTTATTCAATTCCACTGATCTCTGTGTCTATCTCTGTGTGTGTCAACATCATATAGTCTTGGTTACTGTAGCGAAATAGGAAGTTCTAAAATTGGATAGTATAATGCCCCTCCTTTTCTTCCTTTCCTTATTCTAGTTCTTTTGTCTTTCCATATAAATTTTATAAATAACTATATTTATAATAAAGATTCTTGCAATGTGCCCAGGTGGCTCAGTTTGCTGTGTCTGACTCTTGATTCTGATCTCCAGGTTGTGAGACTGAGCCCTTAGTTGGGCTCTGGGCTGGTCTTGGAACTTAAGAATCTCTCTCTCTTCCCTGTTCTGCCCCCTATACCTTAAAAAAAAAAAAAATCTTGCCAGGATTTGGATAGGAAGTACCCTAAACCTCTTCAATTTGGGCAAAGCAGACAACTTTACTATGTTGAAGCTTTCATACCATGAGCAAGACATGTCTCTGATTCTTCAATTACTTAGACATGCTTTGATTTCTTTTATGATTATTTAAAAATTTATCTGAAAGTTGGTAAGGAAGTAAATCTTAAAAGTTATTATCACAAGAAAAAAACTGTAACTACATATGGTGATGAATGTTATTGACTTACTGTGGTGAGCATTTCACAATATAAACATATCATTATGTTGTACACTGGAAGCTCATATAATGTTATGTAGATTATCTCAATAATTTAAAAAATAATTATTAAAAATTATAGACTTTTAGGGATTTAAGCAGAGATGATCATGTCACCTGTAAAAGGAGACACTTTTAATGATTTCCCTTCTGATCTGTATGCTTTTATTTCCTTTCCTTGTCCTATTGTATTAACTAGAACTTCTAGTTCTCTATTGCTTAATGGTGATGGCAGTAAATGCCTTTGCCTCATTACAGATCTTAGAGAGAAAGCATTGTTAGTTCAACTTTAAGAACAATGTTAGTGGAAGGCCTTTTGTAGAACTTATTTAGGAAATTTTTAAAATGGCCCCTTATTCCTCTTTTTCTGACAGTTTTTATAATGAATGTGTGTTGAATTTTGAAAATTTCTCTGTTCAGTTAATATGAACGTGGACTTTATCTTCTTTAATCTCTTAGTGTCATGGATCATCTTGAATGAATTCAAATTCAATTTGGGCATTCTGCAAAGTTATTATATATTGCTAAATATTTTTTGGTAATATTTTGTTACAAATTTTGCTTCTATATACATGACAGACACTAGATTTTTTTCTCTGTATCTATTTCCTTTTTTCTTTTCTTTTCTCTTCTTTTTGGACAGTCCTCTATTGCTTTGGTATCAGCAAAATTCTAATTTAACCAAAAAAGAAACAAAAATTGGGAGAATTTCTTCCTCTTCTGTCCTATAAGAAACTGTGTAGAATCCATTCTTTAGATATTGTGGAGAATTATCCAAGAAAATCATTTGAACATAGAGTTTTCTTTTTCAGTTGTTTTTAAAGAAATTCAATTTCCTGAATAGTTATAGGATGATTCAAATTATCTGACTTATACTTGATTAATTGTAGTAGCTTGTGATTTTCAAGGGATATATATGTGCAGGGTTTTTTTTTTTTTTTTTTTACAGTATTCTCTTAACCCTTTTAATAAATCTTCAGGGTCTATAGTGATGTTCCTGTTCAATTTTTCTATTAATAATTTGTGTTTTATCTCTTATTTGTCAAGAAATTTATCTGATATGTTGATCTTTACAATGGATCAGGTCTTTATATCATTATTGCTTTTTCTCTTTAAAATTTCATTTATTTCTACTTATATCTTTATAACCTTCCTTCTGTTTGCTTTGACTTCACTTTGCTTCATTTCATGATGCATGTTATAGAGTGTTTATCCTCCTGATCCCCAAATTCATGTGACTGTATTTGTTTTTTGTTTTGTTTTTTTTTTTAATTTTTTATTTATTTATGATAGTCACAGAGAGAGAGAGAGGCAGAGACACAGGCAGAGGGAGAAGCGGGCTCCACGCACCGGGAGCCCGATGAGGGATTCGATCCCGGGTCTCCAGGATCGCGCCCTGGGCCACAGGCAGGCGCCAAACCGCTGCGCCACCCAGGGATCCCAATGTGACTGTATTTGGAGATGAGAAATTGAAGAAGGTTACATGAGGTCAAAAATGTGAGGCCTTGATCCAATGAATCCATGTCCTTAGACGAAGAGACATCAGAGAACTTGTTCTCTGTCTCCACCATGTGAGGACACAGTGAAAAGGCAACCATCTATGTCAAAAGAGAGAGTTCTTTCCAGACATTATCCTGCTGGCACCTTGATCTTGGACATCCAGTCTCAAGAACTGTGAGAAAAGAAATTTCGGTTGCTTAAGCCACCCAGCCTATATAGTCTTCTGTTTGGTAGCCCAAGGTGATTGATACAAGATGGACGCTTAGAATGTTTATCTGTGACATTTCTACTGTTCTTATATATGCAATTTTTTGCTACACATGTTCCCATATATTTTAATATGTTATGGTTTCTTGGATTCCTTTTCATTCACTTCAACACGTGTGTGTGTGTGTGTGTGTGTGTGTGTTTGCTTGAGAGCTCCTCTTTGACCTATAGATTATTTGGAAGTGTGCTGTTTTGTTTTCTAGTGTCTAGGGAATTTTCTCATTGTCTTTCTGTTTTATGTCATTGAGGTCAGAGAACATGCTTTTAAAAAAATTAAATTCTTTTAAATTTGTTGAGATTTTTTCTTAAGGACTAGATTCTGGTCTATCTTGGTATGTGTTTCATGAGCACTTGAAGAGACTATGCATTCTGTGGGTGTTTGGTAGACTTTTCTATAAATGTCAATTAGGAACCTGATAATATCATTTCAGCCTAGGGAATACAAAATTTTAGGCTTTCCACTGGGCCTGTCCTGGCAGGGAGGTGGGTGGGTGGCAACAATTTTTTGGTGGTGTTGGTTTGGAAAACACAGTTTTTGTCTACAAGTTTTCTGTATTGTTAGGCTACTCTTTCCTGATCCTTTGGCTAGAGAGAAAATACTTTTGTTGGGACATTTCTTTTGTCTGCTCTTTGGTATTTCTAGTTCTAGTTTCTTCAGTTCTAAATATGCATGTGATATATGAGGTTAAACAAGTAAATAAAAACAGGAGTTTCACTACAATGAAGTTCCTTGTATCCCCAGGTCCCTACCTGATTTGTCTTCTTTCCCTCAACTTTCAGAGTCATCTTCTAATTGTTTTAAATATAATTTGATGGATTTTTAGTTGCATTAAAATGAAGGAAGAAGAAGAAAAATATGTCTATTGCATGTTCCTGGAAGTATAAATCCGATAAAACCCATTTAAGCTTAAAAATCCCAAAGTTATTTTTACTTGTGTTGCTATTAAGCTATATTTTCTTCATTGTGTATTTGCACAGAGAAATTTTGAACCATACCTGAGCCAAAATCAAGAGTCAGATGCTTAACTGACTGAGCTAATTTAGGTGCCCAAAAGGTAAAAATTTTACATACAATTTTTACCAGATATCTTTGTTGTGCTTTCCTGCAAGTGTCATCTACAAATTTTATATTTTACATAGATTTATTAAAATTATTGATACAATCTTGAACAGATATAAGATAAAACTCTAAATAGCCATAATATACTGCATTTCATCATTTGTTTATGTATGCATACAATTGGTAATTGTTTTTGAAATGTTTCCTAATGATCACTTATTGTATAAACTAATGACCCTAAAAATAGGTCGAAAAAAATCTTTTTTTTTAAAATATAAAAATCTAACAAAAACACAAGAACAAAAGTTTCTAACCCCAAAAGCTTACATCTTGAGTGAATGAGGAAAAGAGGTGCTTACACATATACTCCTCACACACGTTTTAGGAAATACACGTGAATACTATTAAAATAAACCATATACAACTTATAAACCATGGTGATCGTATAGGAAAAAAAGAGGATACCCAAGACATAAAAAAGGCATTACACATAGTTTGCTGGCTGATAAACAGAGACTAGGTCCTATAGTCTCATGATAAACTCCTATGTGCACATGTATGAAAGAAGCTTCCGATTTCTGAGAACTTCAATATTAGAGGTAATATTAAAAGTACTATTAGTGCAAGCAAGATGAAATAGTATACTGAATACTGCTGGCATGACTTTTTTCTGAAATTGAATGCAAACATACACAGGTGAATATTATTATGATTTTCTTTAGGTTTAGTGAGTGGAAATAATACTTTACATGATTACCTAATTCAGACTTCACTGAACTGATTCAAACCCTGAGTTGTCTTATTCCAAAACACAAGTTCTTTTTTTTTTTTTAATTTTTATTTATTTATGATAGTCACAGAGAGAGAGAGAGAGAGAGGCAGAGACACAGGCAGAGGGAGAAGCAGGCTCCATGCACCAGGAGTCCGACGTGGGATTTGATCCCAGGTCTCCAGGATCGCGCCCTGGGCCAAAGGTAGGTGCCAAACCGCTGCACCACCCAGGGATCCCCCAAAACACAAGTTCTTAATGTCATATCATGTTGTGTCTTCCACATACAGCAATTTATATGGAATCAACATAATACAATATATATGTCATCTCTCTTGTTAGGGAATAATAGTGTGGTAGTACACAGGCTTTTCTAAAAGAGGGGGTATTTTGCATATATTTAACCACTATTCCTCCCTCAATATCATTTCTCCAGATTGAGATTATTTTTTAAAAAGTCACAGAAGTTAAACACAAGATTATATTCCCCAGTAAATGATTGCTTGAAAACTATTATAAGGTATTCATTGAGCAAAGTATTCGGGGATTAATAATCTTCCATGAAAGCTGAACAGTCTAAAAATAAAAGCATCTGGAACTGAAGAACATCCAATGTATATGAGGAGAGAAGCCTTAAGAGTGTCTCCAGGCAAGTCAGTCAAAATTAACCTCAGATAATGGTTTTGAATTTACTTTGCTGCACAGTTGACTTAAGAATGAGCTCTCACAATCTTCTGTTTTATAAAGCTTGGCTGAATTCATTTTACCTTGAGCAATTTTGAAGGCAGGTATAAACTGATGCCTGCTTGAGCCACATAAAGATCTTAGTCAAGTCCATGAGGAATTTCAAAGGAAAAAAAAGAATGATCAAGAATGTCAAATACCCACAGAAGAGTTTAATTAAGATAAGGCCTAAAGAGTGCTCAATGTACTTAGTAGTAAATGTCATTGATAACCTTAGTGAGAAAAGTTTCACTGGGAAGTTGAGTACAGGAGTCTGATTTAAGTGGGTTAAGTAGTGAATGGGTAATAAAAAGGTAGTTTGGGAGCAAAGGTTTCCTTTTTAAAGCTTGCTATAAAGAGTTGTGGAATCATGGCAGAATTTTTTTTTTTTTAAGGTCTTAAAAACTTAAACACATTTATATGCTCAGGGAGAGAAACTGATTGGAAAGGAAAAGATACACAGTGAACTAGAAATGTGATGTACTTACTTTGCTAGAAAGACATAAAGGGTCAGTCTCTACCATATAGAGATAGGATTTTACTTTGCATAGGCAGAAACTGATCTCTTTGGAGAAAGCAAAATGAAGAAACAGGGATGGATACACAGTAAGATAAACTGGTAGATGAGCCTAAAGACTTCCCTCATAGGAAGCAAGGTTGTCATCTGGTTTTGAGAAGGAAAGAAGGTGAGGTTAAAAGCATTAGAAAATATATTTTTAAAATTTTATGTTGGTATTAAAAAAGAAAACTTACTCTGGATTTTGTTAGTATTACTCCCTTGACTTTTTTAAAAGAATGTTTGCAATTGAGAATATGATAATCAGAGTGGTAAAACCCATCAGATCCTTTATTCCACAATAACCACTGGTATAGTAAAGGCTAATGGTTAAAAATCTATGATTTCTTTGGAGATTTAGTTTTTTTTTAAAAGATTTTATTTATTTATTCATGAGAGACACTGAGAGAGAGAGAGAGGCAGAGACATAGGCAGAGGGAGAAGCAGGCTCCCTGCAGGGATCCCAGAACCCGGGATCACAAAACGAGCCAAAGGCAGATGCTCAACTGCTGAGCCATCCAGCTGTCCCTGAAGCTTAATAGGGAGTTGTGCTTTCTGGACCCTATAATGGTTCAAGATGAACAGTTCAACAGTGTTCACCCAAAGCTATGCATCCATAAATTGGTCACATATACAATAATGAAGTGGTATTCTATTTGTACACTTTCTCTTGCCTCTAATAACTTCAGAAAATCTATTACAAAGAGCAATGTAAAAGAAAATAAGATTTTCAGCTCTTGACTACAGTGTCAGTAATATAATGAGTACATTCCATAAAATGTTTAGAGCTTAAAAAAGAAGAGAAAACAGTTTTCTCTACAGAGAAAACTCTCTGTAGAGTTGAAGAAAGAAGAGTGAAAGCCCTAGAAGTCTGAATAGCACTGTTGAATTGGCTGACAGTCAATGTGTGAGACAGTGGAAAGGATAAGCGGTTGAAATCAAAGACTGATGCATTAGGTTTAAAATGTCAGAGGTGGGATGGTGAAAATACAAAACAGGGTCTTATGTATAATCATGGTTGTTAACACTAAGTGCCGCCACTTCATGTGTCCCACTTCCTAGCTCCCGTGCACTTCTATAATCTTTTCCCCTTGAGTGTGGGCTTAACCTAGTCACTTGCTTTTAATGCATAGAATATGGCAACAGAGATGATATGCCACTTATATTAGCACCCTCCTCCTCTTCCCACACCCCACTTCTCTTTCTCCCTTTCCCTTTCTCTCTCAAAATGTTGTGAGCCACCTTGTCCATGAGGCAATCAACTGTTATCTCAGGCCAAAAGTCAAGAACGACTTGAGACCTGCCAATAACCATGTCAGTGAGTTTGATGCAGATCCTTCCCCAGGCACATTTTGAGGAGGCTGGAGTCCCAGGTGACAACTAAGTGATAGCCTGTGACAGATCCTGAGCAAGAGACCTCTTGTCAAGGTTCACCCAGATTTTCAATCCACAGAAACTATGAGTTAATAATTGTTTTTTTAAGCCACTAAGGTGTTGGTAACTGGTGATACAGCAAGGAATAAGTACACATATTGAAAACAGCTGCAATGGAGCAGAGCGGAATAAATAGAACTGATCGGCTAAAAATTCTATGAGGTAGGAATTTTTAAAAGGTTATCATCATGAGTCATGATGATACTAAGATAAGTGGCCATAATATACCATAAGAAAAAATATTCCTATCAACCTCATAACAATTATGAGGACTATTTTAGATATTGCATTGAAGTCTTAGCAAATTAACACATCAATCAAGAAATATTAATGACTGTCATAATGCTGCTGCTTATTATTTGAAGGGACTGGAAAGTAATATCTTTTTCTATCTATCTTTATTAGAACTCTACTTGAGATAGGCAAAGAATAATAAGGCATACAGAATATAAAATAGAATCTTTATTATTGTTAATATTATTGCTTTATTTTATGAATGAAGGTGATATAGTTGAATGGCAGTGACAGATTCTAATACCGAATCCATAGAAAACTTACTCACTCAACGATAGGTAGCTTTGGGATTATTTCAGGTATTACCATGTATAGTCAGCTTGAAAAAAAAAATCTGTCCTGAAGAACAAAATGTAATCTGACTTGTAAAATTAGAGAAAAATAGTGGACTGAGCTATACTTTCCCAGGTCTACTCTCAAAATCAGACAAAATACCACTCATCTTCCCATAAATAAAGGAGGAAGGAAGGGAGACATCAAAGATATTCTAATGGTATGTCCTCCATGTGAAAAAAAAAAAAAAACATTAAGAGTGAGGAATAGTTTCCCATTATCCCAGCAATGATTATATTTATTTTTGTATGCTGTCTAAAACTAGCATAGACTTTATAAAATTATCTGTTCAATAAATATTTTGAGGAAAATATGAATAAGCAACCCAAACGTTGTAAATTAAAATGATTCATAATAATAAATTAAAATAGCAGGTAAATTCTGGGGTCGCCATAGATGGAAACAAAACAAAACAAAACTAGAAAGTGTGCTAATCCCACCCATTCAACAAAAAATACGAAATAACTTTTAAAAAAGCAAAACTCTTCTTGAACGTCTCAGAAAAAAAAATAAAAAGGACAAGGCAAAATCTGAAATCTAAGGGAAGACAGTCAACTCCAAGGAGTTACCAATCACAAGCATTTGTATACATCCAGAAGATGCCATGTGATATACAAACTGCTACAAATAATGCAGGTTATATTTTCAAAAAATTATTAAAGACAAATGTGGGCCATTATGAGGATACATAAAACCCTGGGAGCCTCAGATCCAAGATCCACATTCACTCCCAAGCTATTGTCCATGAACCTAATTGGGTAGTTATGGACTGCATGTTTATGTTACCCCTAGACTTATATGCTGAAGTTCTAACCCTAATGTGATACTGTTAGGGGGCAGGGCCTTTGGGGGTACAGTAGGTCTGAAGGGTAGAGCCTTCATGAGTGAGATTAGTGCCCTTAAAAGCAGAGACATGAGAGAGCTCTCTCACTCTCATTTTCTCACTCTCTTTCACACTCTCACTCTCTCTCTTTGTAAAGGTACAAAGAGAAGAAAACCATATGCAAATCAGGAAGTAGGCCATTATAGGACACAAGATATGCCAGCATCCTGATCTTGGACTTTTCTACCTCTCCAACTATGAAAAATGTTTCTTATTTAAGTCCCCAGGCTATGATGATTAATTACAGCAGCATGGAATGACTAAGACAGCTATGTACGAGGAAGACTGGAATCAGGATGAAGGGCCAGAACAAGAATCTCTTGTTGTATAAACCTAGAGGAAGGGAGCAGCACATGCTGTGGGAAAGACACACCTCAGAAGGATCCTCTTTACTTTCTTCCCATGAGGCAAAGCCTCAAGATACTGGGAGAAGAATCGCAAACACTGTTGCCTTTGGAACTCAGGCTAAGGTCCACTGTAGCCGAGAGAAGGGATCAGAAACGTACTCCCGCTACTCCTAGGAGGTGAATGAGGAAATCTAGCTTCAGTCCATTCAAGTCACCCTACAAGTGGAGCACAGAGAGGGCCATTGAGAAAACCTCACCCTTATGACTCAGGGATACAAGGTCTGCCTGAGTCTGAGGCTAAATCAAGACAATAGGAAATTTATTGTAGGCCCGTCTCCACCCCAAACCTTAGGCTAGCAAGTACTAAATGACAATACAATTTACCATTGAGGAAATTTAGAAGCATGAGTAATAATCTTCTCAAGGGAAGACAAAGGGAAGACCTAAAACTGAGGGTAGAGCAACATCCCTGAAATTCTTAAGCAATCCAACTCCCACACTAAAAACAAGGTAACATTAGAGGAATTTGAAGCCTGTGGTTAGGTGCAAATAACCATAGCAACAACAGGACCAAACCCAGATCAATTCTGAAATAGACTGATTCAACAACCCACAGTAAAAACCTGGCAGAAAAAAGAAATGTGTCTATCTGCATGCATTGATACTATTTTCCTAAGTGTTTTAAGCTTACAGAAAATATCCAACTTCAACCAAAAATTACAAAATGCACAAAGAAACAAGAAATGGATGTACCATCAGTAGAGAAAGTAATCAACAAAACTAGTCTTAGATAGGTCCCAGTTGTTGGAATTATCAAAGACAAAAACTTTAAAAATAAACACTCCAGTGAAAAAGGTGAACATGTAATATAAAGAGATGGGCATTTCAGTACAGAGATGGAAACGATAAGAAATAAATGAGATAGTGGGAGGAAAATGTGATTTTTCAGTCATAGAACACTACATGCTAACTGATGAACTCTTCCCTGTAGAACCACTCGAAACACTTAAGGATCTCATCTGAAAATATCTTGATATAATTTGTTTATGCTTGGTCGGGGGGTCTTTATTCCTTTATATGATAAAACAGTAGTATGAATTTCAGGGTTAGTCAAACAAAATGTCAGCTCTCAGAAACATTTCTAAGTGTGTGCATATTCTGTGCCCATCTCTCTCTCTCACTGCATATGGTCCACCTGGGACTGCCTATCAGATTTCCCACACCGACTACTTGCCTCAGAGTGATGATTTTCTAGGGTGACTGAGAGGTCCTCTCTTCCTTTTGTGAACCAAATCAAGCAAATTAGGATTTGTACTGAGATCTGATACATATTTTATGGGAAAGAGAGGGTCTTTATTCCTCTAGGATCACTAGTTAGAAGGGTTATGCAATCTTGGATCTTCCAAACTTTCTTTGCCCACATGTGGAATGTAATTGAAAAAGAAATAGCCATAGGAAAGTAACGCCAAATAGAAGGAGAAAATGAAAAAGGTAATTTTACAAAATTTTTTCTGGGGTCTTTATTTCTTGGCTTGCCAGAAAAAGCCTTCATTTGAATACAGACTTGGAATAAGCTTGATAGTTCAAATAAAATTACAAAAACTATGGAAATTATTTTTTAATGTTGGAAAATTTTTAGCAAAACAGAAAACATACAAAAATAGAAGACAAGTACCTTTTACTAAATAAAAATGTACAGATTTTAAAACATACCAGAAAACAAGAAGTTGTATAATGAGTATAAACATTTGCTACAAATATAAAAGGATTTCATTTCCACAATAAATAATATTCCTGATATCAACAATAATGAAAAATGTTAACTACACTGGAATTTAAAATGGAACATGCAAATGTACAAAAAGTTATAACACATAGCAGGTAGCCAGCTACTCAAGATGTAGGGAGATTTGATAGGATAGATGACTTAGAAGCTTTTTCTATTTGCAAAACCAAGTATACTTATTAAGAGAGACAAGTCAAATATTTAGTATATCATCCATTATTAACCTGGTAGTACAAGGTACAATTTATTTCCCATAAAGCTAACTATAATAGTCCCTTATATAAGCCAGCCTCAATGATTGCTATTAAATTAGTGTCACTAACTAGTAGATTACACAGTTTGAAACACTTCTGCTGATTGTTCCACGGCATTACTGTTTATATGAAACCTTAATATCTGCTAAACATAAAAGTAAAGCTAAAATGAGATTATATAATTAAGAAATTCATCCTAAAGATTTCCATTTAAAGACAAATAATTATATGCATTATTTCATGATGTATAACAAATATGTCACTTTCATAGAAAATTGCCTAATAGTTTTTAAATTTAAATGGAAAGATAGGGATCCCTGGGTGGCTTGGAGGTTTAGCGCCTGCCTTCGGCCCAGGGCGCCATCCTGGAGTCCAGGATCAAGTGCCGCATCAGACTCCCTGCATGGAACCTGCTTCTCCCTCTGTCTGTGTCTCTGCTCTCCTCTCTCTCTCTCTCTCTCTCTCTCTGTCTCTCATGAATAAATAAAATTTTTTTAAAAAATTTTAAAAAAATAAATGGAAAGATAAAGTCAAAAATACCAAAGATTACTTTGTTTAGATCAGATCATATACACTAACTATTACAGAATATAAATCTGAACATGCTGAGTCATGTGTGTGCTATTAGTGTGTCAGGACACTCTAGAAAAAAAGTACAAAAAAAGAAAGAAAACTTCAGTGGTGACATAATACATATTGGTGTAGAAGAGTGTGTTTAGAGAAATAAAAGAAAGGCCTTATGATAGAAGTAAATGAAAAAGAGCTACTTTTGCATAAAAAATGGGATTATCAACAATACTTCAAAAAAGTGTGGCAGTTATATTTTACGTCACAATTTTGCTTAGTATCATGCTTAGAAATATGCACTCTCCTATTAGTGCAGCCACTCACTGAAATGATAACTTAGAAAGTCACTGTTTAGAGCATTAAAATGTTAGGTCTAGTTCATTGCAAAGGATTTCTTCAGCTTTAAGAGAAACAACATTTTCCATAACACTAACTGCATCTTATTAGATTTGGGCTTTATAAACAAATTCCAAAATTATTTGAGTGTATTTTCTATATATGCGATGGCCAAGTATTTTAAAAATTTATTTTAATCAAATATTAAATTCTAACATGTGAAAGATATCCCACTGATAATTTTAAAATATCTGAGTACTGTAAATCATCCTTATTTTATGATACATATTTATATAAAACAACATGTTTAAAGAAATGCATTTATTATAATCAGTTGTTGAAACAGGATATAAATATTATTTCCATTCAAAATTCATGATAATTCTATCAGAGCTAAGTTTAAACGTACCTTTAAATGTACTGACTTTAATGAATAAACTTTGCCAAAAGTACTATGATTATCATGGAACTATGATTCACATTTTTAAGAAAAATTAAATTCCCTTTAATAAACCTATCATGGAAAAGGAAATATAGATAGCAATTAGCGCAACTGATAACATCACAAAAGGAGACAGTCATACACAATCTAGTATCTGATGAAAGAACATAAAACTGCTTAAATGCTACTTATAATACTACTTAAATAGTCCTGCCCAAATGTTAGACCTGATTCTGTTGAAACCTATAGATCTAGCTACTCATTTTAAAAACACAGATGTCAGAGAAATGTCCCAAAAATAGTATGAAGGTATAATCAATAACGTACAGACTGCATATGATCCTATGGGAAAAAGATTTTGTCAACAAATACATTACAAAACAAAAATAGAGACAATACTTGAAGATAAATGAGTGTAGTGTGAACATGTGCATGTATATATAAATTACAATAATTTTGGTTCAAACAAAATAAAAGTAATGGAATCTTTAAGACAATGGGAACATAAGAACAATGATTTTTAAAGGATACGGTTTTAAAATTTGCATATGATTATGACATTATGGTTTTTTTAAAGAAATTCTTTTTTAAAGATACATATTTAAGCTTTTACATATGTAAAAGTATGGTTTATAGAAGCAGTTAAGATATAAATAATATAATATTAGACTTCAGTTGATAATCATTGAAGCTATGTGATGCTTACATGAGGAATCATATTAGTCTTCTTTCATCTAAGTTTTTTCATAACAAAATTTAGGGGCACCTGAGTGGCTTAGTAGGTTAAGTATCTGCCTTCAGCTCAGGTCATGATCCCAGAGTCCTGGGATCAAGCCCCATATTGGGCTCCCTGCTCAACGGGAAGCCTGCTTCTCCCTCTCTCTCTGCCTCTATCTGCCACTTCTCCTGATTATGTGTGCTCTGTCAAATAAATAATTAAAATCTTTTAAAAAAATAAAAAAATATTTTATAGTGCCTATTTAAATGACAAAGTATTATAGAGAAGCCATAATAGAGAAATTTATTAATGATTTTTATCTTCTTATTAAGCAGTTTGATTGACTTTTATTATTCAAAATAGGTTAACTTATTTTTTTATTTTTTTTCAAAATAGATTAATTTATGCTGTTACTTTTCACGTTTGTAAAACCCAAAAACTTTTTATTCTCTTTCAAATGTATAATTAAGGATTTCACTAATTATATATACTGAAATTGCTTCCAATGATTGCATTTTATTATAATTACTTTTACTAGTAGAGTGATTTTTCTGATTAAAGCATTTGTAGATGTTACTATGATGAAGACAGAAGATAAATGGATATCCAAGAATAATTTATATCTTTGGCCTTCTTATCTCAAATAACTATTTCCAAAATTATGCTCTTTCTCTTCCCACAAAAATGGAATGTTATATAATCAAAGTGAGATCAGTATGAATTCACCAGTTCTGATGCTGTTAATAATGAGAAGATAATATCTAAATTAAACATCTGTATGAGATTTAAGGGAAGGGAGTTCCAGGCAGATGAAAGAAAAGAAAGAAAAGAAGAAAAGAAAGAAAGAAAGAAAGAAAGAAAGAAAGAAAGAAAGAAAGAAAGAAGAAAGAAAGAAGAAAGAGAAAGAAAGAAAGAAAGAAAGAAAGAAAGAAGAAAGAAAGAAAGAAAAAGAAAAGAAAGAAAAAAAGAAAAGAAAAGAAAAGAAAAGAAAAAAGGAAAAGAAAAGAAAAGAAAAGAAACGAAAAAAAGCTCTGAGTTCAGAAAAGGATTAAACTGAAGAAATCAACAAATTCAGTTGTCCAGAAATGAGATAAGTCAAAGGAACAATGGATTCAAGTAAGTTTTGTTAGCAAAAGTCATATTATGATTCATGGTTAGGAATAAGCAAATGTGATAAAGATTGATGAAAAATGGGGATGCATGTTCTGGTTGTTGGTGAGGAATTTAAGTTCAGAAAGTAAAGTTTAGGGAGTGTTGAGGAGAGAAAAATACAAGTTTCAAAAAGTAAAGAAGTAGGCAAACTGAAGTAAACCAATGTCAAAATCCTTGAAATGGTCTAAGAAAAGACCCTACTGAGATAGGAAATAAAAACTGGTCAAATACATGATATATTAGGAATTAGAGTAGATATGGTTTGAGGTTGGAGGAAAGAGAAGAAAGAACTGTAAGATTTTTCCACACCTCCTCCCACCCAAGCAGCTGCATATACAGTTTCGGGATTTACCAAGACAGAAAAGCTAATAGGAGAGCAGATACGCAGAGACAGAGTATGTAATCTACAATTGTTTTCTTTTCTTCTTTCCTTCCTTCCTTCATTCCTTCCTTCCTTCTTGCCTTCCTTCCTCTCTTTTTCCTCCTCCCCTCCCTTAAATTCTTTCCTTAGCTTTCCTTTTCTTCCCTTTCTTTTTAATGAAATTTAAAATCTGTATTTTGTATCCAACCCAAAATGTTAAGAAGACAGTTGCATATATAAATCTGAAAAGTTCAGGGGTTCCTAGGTGGCTCAGATGGTTAAGTGTCTGCCTTCGGCTTGGGGTCATATCTCTGGATCCTGGCATGAAGCCCCACCTCGGGCTCCCAGCTCGTTGGAGAGCCTGCTTCTCCCTCTGCTTGTCCCTCTGCCTCTCCCCTTGCTCATGGTCTCTCTCTCTCTCTCTGCCTCAATTGAATAAATAAAATATTTAGTAAAATAAAATAATAAAATATAAAATAATAAAATAAAATAAAATAAAATAAAATAAAATAAAATAAAATAAAATAAAATAAAATAAAATAAAATAAATAAAATAAAATAAATCTGAAAAGTTCATGAGAGGAAATGTTCAGGAGTTATACATTTCATATCATTACATATCTGACTTTTTAAATCTGTAAAATAAAATGAGATTCCCTGCACAAAAACTGATTCTTGGAATGTTTTGCAATTTGTAAGTTTGGAAGACAAAACAAAAACTTTTTAAAGTGAGTGTGCATTTTCATGTCAGGAATTTAAGTATCAGAGGTTATTTTTGTACTTCAAATTCATCTAATAATGCATCATGCTTCACAAGAATGAGTGAATCAATAAACAAGTAAACTCCTCATGGAAATCCTGAGGAGAACCATTTAGAATAAAGTATTTTTTTTTAAGATTCTATTTATTTACTCATGAGAGACAGAAAGAGAGAGAGGCAGAGATACGGGCAGAAGGAGAAGCAGGCTCCATTCAGGAAGCCCAATGTGGGGACTTGATCCTGGGATTCCAGTTTCACACCCTGAGCTGAAGGCAGACGCTCAACCACGGTGACACCCAGGCATTCCTAGAATAAATCATTTTAAAAAGATGAGAGAACCTTCTGGCCACAATATCTTAGCCATCCTCCTAAAATGCCTCAAAAACTGAACATAATATATAAGTTAATGGCTTTCAAAAAAATAGATAATTTCTGTCAGTGTAGGACAGTGATTTCTGAGAGATAGAAATAAGACCTCTATCAACATCTCAGCTGACTGCCTGGAGACAGTGCCCAGGGCACATCCAAAGGGAGTTGCCAGATTGAAGGTAGAAGAATAGGAAAAATAGGAGCAAAAATTTCCCCAGGTTTTATGAAAATCATTTACACACAGATCCAAGAAGCTCAACAAACTCCAAATACAAGAAATACAAAGAAAGTTACATGAAGGCACGTGATCATGAAGTTTTTCAAAGCTAGAGACACAGAGAAGAACTTAAAAGTAATCAGAGAAAGAGGACACATTATGGATAGAAGAACAATTACAGGATTTAAACAAGGTAATACAAAATATAATAGAACAACAATTGAATGGACTGAAGAATAAAGTTGTCAACCTAGATTTCATATCCAGTAAAAAGGCAAAACAGAGGCAAAACAAAGGCAAAGACTCAAATATACAGAAACTATAAAGATTCATTACCCACAGAACTGCACTGAAATATGTTAATAGAAGTTATTAGAATAAAATATTAACACATAACAACCCAGTATGAAGAATACTAAAAATCTGTGAATAAATATAATTTCCTATTTAAATTTCCTTCAAGAATAATTGTTTATAAGCAAATAATAAGAATGTTTTATGTCACTTATTACATATGTAAAAAGAAATGTATAAAAATTACACATAGCATGGGAAAGTATATATGGAAATATTCATTTTATAGTTTACATAAGTTTTAAGTGATACAGTATTATTTGAAAGCATACTATGACAAGTAGAAATGTATACTAGGAAATTTAAAGTAATCTATCTCATGTACAAAGAATTACAATTAATAAATGGACAAAGCAAATAACAGACAGTCATGAAAAACTCAGTTAATTCAAAAGAAAGTTAAAAAAGAAAGACTAAGACAAAGGTACAAAGAAACCACATACACACATACACAGCCCAAAATGATAGATACAAATCTAACCATATCATAGCCAAATCAAACTCAAATAGGCTAATAATCCCATTTAAAAAGTAGAGATTGTCAGTGATGCAGCTATTGAAAATAAAATGTTATAAATTTAAGAGAAAAAATATTATTAGGGATAAAATGATCACGATTTACTAGTGATATCAGCAATTCACCAGAAATAAGCAATCCTAAATGTTTCTGAACTTAATAACAAAACTTCAGAATACATTAAAAAAAAAAAAAAAAAAAACAGAACTGAAAAGAGAACCAGGCAAATCATAGTAAGTTTTTTTTTTTTTTTTTTACAAATAACCCACATAAAAAGTAGACAGAAAATCAGTAAGGAATAAGAAAGCTTGAACATTATACTTAGTGGTTAAACACTCAGGACTTTCCTTTAAACAAGACAGGAATGTCTGCTCTCAGCATCCTACTGAGTATAGTACAGAAAATCCTAGACAGAGCAATAAAGCAAGAAAATGAAATAAAAAGATCTACAGTTTGGGAAAATTAAAAAAAAAATAAATAACATGGTGATATAATTGTCTACTCAAAAAACTCCCAAGGACTAGAGTTGTATATTTTGAACCATCTTGTCATCCCAAAGAGAAAACACACTTGGTCACAGTGTTTGGTACTTCTAATGCACTGTCGAATCCAATTTGCTAGTATTTTGTTGACTATTCTGTACCCATGTCCATCAGGCATATTAGCCTATAGGTTTCTTTTCCTGCAGTGTTCTCGTCTTGTTTGGGTATCAGGGTAATGCCAACATCATAAAATGAGTTTGCATGTGGGTGTTCAACTTTCCCAACACCATTTGTTGAAGAGACTGTCTTTTTCCTTTGGATATTCATTCCTGCTTTGTCAAAGATTAGTTGACCACAAAGTTGAGGGTCCATTTCTGGGCTCCCTATCCTGTTCCATTGATCTGTGTCTGTTTTTGTGCCAGTACCATACTGTCTTGGTGATTATAGCTTTGTA
Source organism: Vulpes lagopus (assembly GCF_018345385.1). Taxonomy (NCBI): domain Eukaryota; kingdom Metazoa; phylum Chordata; class Mammalia; order Carnivora; family Canidae; genus Vulpes; species Vulpes lagopus. The sequence goes on from NC_054827.1 coordinate 8,692,353, forward strand.
ATAGAACTTGAAGTGAGGCATTGTAATGCCACAAGCTTTGGTTTTCTTTTTCAATATTCATTTGGCTATTCAGAGTCTTCTCTGGTTCTATACAAATTTTAGGATTATTGATGGTATTGATTGTTGATAGGGACTGCATTGAATGTATAGATTGCTCTGGGGAGCATAAACATTTAACAATATTTGTTCTTCCAATCCATGAGCATGGAATGTCTTTCCATTTCTTTTTGTGTTCCTCAATTTCTTTCATGGGTGTTCTATAGTTTTCCAAGTATAGATCCTTTGTTGTGCCTTTGTTTTTTAAAATAAGTTTTTCGTCCTTTTTTTTCTGTCTTGTCTCCTTCTGGGACTCCTACCATGTATATATTGATTTGTTTGATGGTTTCTCATAAGTCCTTTAGACTCTCTTCACTCTTTCATTCTTTTTTCTATTTGCTTCTCTAACTTGATCATTTTAAATGATCTTTCTTCAACTTTGCTGATTTTTTTTTTCCTTCTAAGATTGATCGAGTCTGCTGTTGAAGCTCTTTATTAAATTTGTCAGTTCAGTATTCTTTAGGTACAGAATTTTTGTTTGGCTCTTTTTTTTTTCCTTTTTTATATTTCTATTTTGTTCATGCATCATTTTCTGGATTTCATTTACTGTTGCTATGTTTCCTTTTAATGCACTAGGCTCATTTAAAGTGATTGTTTTGTTTTTGTTTTTGTTTTTTTGGTCAGGCAATTTATAGATCTCATTTTTTAAGGTCTCTTGTTGGAGATTTCTATTTTTTTTTCTTTGCTGTGTCATGGCTTCCTGATACTTTGTGTTCCTTATATCTTTGTGTTGCTGTCTGTGCATATGAAAAAAAGCCACCTCTCCAAGTCCTTATCTACCATCTTTGACAAGGAAAATCTTCACTTGTCAGTCCAGGGAGAGATTTTAGGAGTCTCTCAAGCCTTTTCTGTATATATGTGTCTTCTCTGGACTTCTCTATATAAATTACTGAACAAAGGATTGACTGGTTTCTTTTTCTTTTAGGAGCCCACAATCTCTTGTTCCATCTGGTGTCTGACTGCTGTACAATAGGCCAGTATGTTGGATGCATGCTTTATTTCTATCCCTAATTCTGTAATCTAATTCTGGTGTCTAATTCTGTACCTTCTCTCTCTGTTGCTGAGCCAGTCTGGGTACAGTAAGCCACCTGCTCCTTTTCTTTGTTCTGAGTTGCTCTCATTAAACTATGCCAGTTCCTTCAGCATTCCATGTAAGAAGAAACAAACTACTTCCTCCAACAGCTCATTGATAGATCAGGGCCATAGCAGGTATACTCAACACTTTATCTCTTTCTTGGGGGAGAAGCCTCAGATTCTGTTTTCTCTCAATCTCATAGAGCCATCTCACCTTCTGCAAGCAAGCAGCTTACCATGTTATTTTTTTCTCACCTACCTCTAGGTATCTTATTTTTGGCTATTCCATCAACACTCCATGTGAGGCAAGACAGAAACTGGCCCCTCAGGTAGCACACTAAAAGGCCAGTGCCTTCTATGTTTCACTCTTTTTTTATTCAGGGAGAAGTTTCAAGTTAAAGCCAGCCCCCTTTAATCCCTAAAGCCTCAACTCTTTGACCACATGGTCTTTCTGTCTTGACCAAACCCCATCTTGAGCCATTTCCTTAGCATTGACTACCTAGGGTCCCACCATAAGTCACCTTCCTAGCATACATTATCTGGTGCAATCTGATTGGCTCATGATGAATAATAGACACTCCTATCACTTAGCAAATTCCAAGAGCTTAAAGGTTATTTCCCAAGAACTGAGGATAAAATCCAGCCACATATTTTATTTTATAGATCTACTCAGGGTATGAAAAGGTTGAAATTAAGGTGTTCCCTAAATATGGACCCTGAATCAAGGAATGAAGTACTTTCAATCTCCCTTAGTTGTTTGAAAAAAATTCATTCACATGTAGTTTTGTGACTGATATCCTTTTTTTTTTTTTCTTGTTAGCTCTTGGCTGGAGAGCATTATCAATGTCTAGTGACCACTTCTGGGTCTTTGTGACATGGCCCACTCAGCAATATGCCCATTTGCTCCTCAGGCCAAGAGATCAGTCTCTGCTTTGAGTATCTTTTAAAATGGGCTCATTTAATTATGTCTGATCCACATAGGGATAACCTCTCTACTGATTATATTAAAGTCAACTGATTAGGGACATTAATTAGGTCTTCAAAATTCCTTTGACCATATCACAGGAATATTTCTCATCATATTCACAGCTGTTACTGGTACTCAAGTGGAAGAGTTTATAGGGTGGGAATTTGGGGTCTCAATTTTTGCTTGCCACATCTCTGGGAAACAATTTGTCAGTTTCTCATAAAATTAAAACAGAGCAATTGCACTACTGGGCTTTTATCCTAGAGAAATTAAAACTCATATTCACACAGAAACCTTCACATGAATATATGTATCATCTTTGTTCATAATAACTGGATACAAAAATGCAAAACTCAAATGTTAATTTTTAATTAACTTACCAAAGAGGAATCATATTTAGAGAAGAGACCTAGCAAAAGAATGAGGATTTCTAAAGGAATAAACTTCATGGGAAAGGACTCATACATGCAACAGGAAAACAGAGCAGTGCCATGGTGATTAACAGGAATTTAAAAAGACTAGTGTGGTTTAACCTCATAAAACAGTGGAAAAATGATGAAAGATTCCTTTCAATACTATAAAACCCATAATTGGCATATAATCAAATAAATGACCTAGGGCAATTTTACTAATTAAAATATAAACACTTTTAATACATCATTTTCTTGTTTAATATAATTAAGTCTATATAAAGTATCCTTGTGAAATATCAATTTACTGTATAATAAAATGTAGCTGGATAAGCTATAGGTTTCATTTTCAACACCTATTGATGACGAGAACCTTGGCATTTTCAACAATGTCTCCAAGTACCTAACAGTAATGAATCAGGTGTATGAAAGTATCATGCATTATAATAAAATAAATGTCCCTAATGACCTTTATAATTTGTGAAGAAAATAAGGAAGGAGAAGGATGCAGAAGAAAAGTAAAGTTAAAGGAGAAAAAATATTAAAACTCAAAGTTGAGATAATAGAGATTGGCTAAAAGAAAGCATTTGTTGGGTTTTTTTGGATTCAATGTTGTTAAGAACATTATAAATGAATGAACTTTGTTTCATCACTTATGTGTGCACATAAGCATATACACATACTTGTGTTTTAATATTTCCTAAGTTAGAACATGTTCTGTAATCATAGTTGGTTAAAGGAATTTTATAATGAAATTTCTATTTCCTTTACATATGCTAGCTTGATCTGCAATTCTTTTGTTGACAATAATACCAAGAATATGGCAATATCAAATGTTATAAAAGGGATTTCAGTGGCCTAAAAGAACTTTTAAAGAAAATAAAAAGTACGTTTTCAGAAATCCTACATTACTGAAGCTCTTCAAAACACAGAGGAAAATACTGTACAGAAAAACACAGATGTGGATACACCAATTAATCAATAACTGATTTAAAATTCCAGAATATGAATAAAGAAAAGATTTAGGCATATCTTCATGAATTCTTTTCACTTGTTTTTTAAATTGAGCATGAGGGATATATGATTAAAAGATATATTTAATTAAATTTAAAAAGCTCTTTCAAAAATATAAAATATAAGTTATGGAAATTTTGTATAATAATTTACTTAGCAATGTTTCTGAATTATATTTTGTAGCAAGTAAAATAGAGGTGCAACTATACTCTATGGCATTTCTGGTTGTATGAAAATTGTATTGGGTAAGTTCTTAACATTTGCAATCCCAGGAAAGGAACAAAAAAATCACATACTGTATGTCCAGATATTTGTTATTTACCAAACTATTAAGCAAAACATCTACTATCCTCCTATTTTGATAAATATATCTTTATTGTTATCAAGAAGGCTCACAGTCCATCCCTTTTCTCTTTCCACCCTCTAGGTCCTTCTTTCATCAGGATGAGCCTCCCATTCACATATGCATATACTCTCTAGGCTGTTCATCCAAGTTCAGTCTATATTGTAGTCTCTACAATCAACAACAATTCCCTTTCAACAACCCTCTGAGATTAGAGGTAGATCTAAATGGGTGGTCTGAGCTATAGAAGACTGATTGGCTGTTGAGGATTTAACTAAACTATTCTATTGCTGCCTCAGCATCTAGTCTGTAAACTAAGTGGCTCGCAGGCCCCTTGAACTGACACCAGCCTCTTTCTCAAGTGCATGCCACTTATGACAGCCTACATAGGAACAAGGGTAAGTCTCTGTTAGGACTTTCCCTATGCTGCTGCTAAGGGACAGTCTCTTCAGCCTCTCAACTCCTTCACTTATGCACCCTCGAGATAAGACCATCCTAGAGCTTACCAAAATGTCTCATTGTGGTTTAAATTTACCAATCCAGCCTTAGCCTGGGTACTCCAAAAGCATTCTACCCACAACTCCTAACAAAGACATGTACCTCAAGTCTGCTGCTTGCTTTCTGCCCACACCCTGCCCTGACCTCCCCATGTGGCCACTCAAGGCATGCTGTGTTCTTCCTCCAGTACTGTGAGTAATAAACTTCTCTATTTCACTTTCCCTTGTGGTATTTGTTAAACTGTGGCTCAGTATTCACCCAAGGGCCTCACTTAACAAATGTTAATTTAAAAAAATATCTCAACACTAGCAAGGAAGCTAGCATAGGCCATGGAACCAAACTGAGGCTCATTTTGGGTAGAAGAGTATCTCTAAGGCATCTATAATGTAGATGGGTGTTCATTAGGTTCAGCACTCTCCCCGGGGGCCTGAAGAAAAGAGTATAGCCAGAGAAGAGCCAGAATGAGTCCCTCATATAAATCAGGCCCATATCAGAAGCTCTAAGCTCTTCTTGGCCAGGTAGAAGGGTGGCACTGTAAGATAAAATGCTTGAAAATCAAACTGACTTATAAGAAACGTACCTCAAGGCTAACAGGTTGTTGATAAAATGCTGGCATATTGATCAAATGATTTTTTAAAACTCCTGATACGAAATAGTGAGTCACGTTTTCACATTTTTTCTTCCCTCCTTTTATTATGTCAATAATTCCTTCATCTTGCCATCACATATTTGCCATCGCAGCTCACAAGTTCCACTGTACTATTTATTGAGAAGAACTCTTCTGAGTTCTTCACTATTCCCATAAAAATACCTTTGCCAGAGAATCTGCAGTAATTCTCCAATTACCTAAGTTATCTAGAGAGTCCAACAAAACTACACCAAATAGTACCATGACTGATTGGCTCAATTTAAATTATGGAAATACTTTCATAACTACTAGATTCATCTATCTGAATATGGAAAGGATTTTTTTAAGATTTATTTATTTATTCATGAGAGACAGACTGAGAGAGAGAGGCTGAGACACAGGCAGAGGAGATGCAGGCTCCTCACAGGGAGCCCAATGCGGAACTCAATCCCAGAACCTAGGATTACGCCCTGAGCCAAAGACAGGCACCCAACCACTGAGCCACCCAGGCATTCCAGGATTTTTTTTAACAAATCAGAACTAGTACATGTTTTTTAGTGAATGAAATTCCTTAGTGAATATAACTGAAGCGAAGGTTTTGTGTCATTAGAAGGAATTATTAAAAAACATAAATTAAAAAGCAATTTCAATGTTAAAGTAAAAATTTTGTTGAACATAAAATATTTCTTAATACAACGGTAAATTAAATATCTTTCATTTTCTTTATTGTAAGTGTGCTGAGAAAAGACAGTATGTAACTACATCTAGATGGCTCTTCCAGATTATCAAGCTTCGTGATTACTATACTCTAAAATGCTTCCCAAGTGCCATTATTTTAATTAAAATTATTTGATATGTACCTGTACCTTGGACAGTACTCTTTATATCACTTAAATCTTTACATTAATATCTTAGCATTTTCCTTAATGAGTCCCTTTCAATGTTGAAGCAAAGTGATAAAGGAAAATAAAATGAATTGGAGATAAAAGAAAATGCTTGAGAATGCATGTTCACTCATTAGATTTTATCATTAGCATTACTTTCATTGAATTAAAGGAAAACTAATTTAATACTGAAATACGCAAATAGCTTGTTTGTGATGTTATAGTTCTACGTCTTACAATGCTAATTGGCTGCCTGTTGAGCCAAAGAAATTACTGCAGGAAGATCTAATATGTCTATTACTATTCAACTAACAGTGCTAAAAAAGCTAGCATATATTTATATACCCTTACTGCTTCACACTAAATGTAGTATATAATAGGTACATAATAAAGATTCATGAGAAAAAAATAGTGAAATGGAGGTCAATATAATGGTCCAATTTTCACAGGGTCTTGGTTACTCTCTGGACACCAACCTGGCACCTTCAGAAAGTATTACTTTTAAACCCTTAGAGTACACCTAAGGCACAATTATAACAGTGAGTACTCCCAGGTAAATCTAATGAGTGAATGAAAATGCAATTAATATTGATGAGCTACTAGAAATACACACTATTACCAAGTCTTTAATTCTCACACATTAAAGCACAAACTATAATGGAATCCCAGTGAGCTGAAAGAGTTAATAAAGCTTCATACTGCCCTGAAAATCTCCACTTTGGAACAAAACTGAGAATTGAGTTTGAGATTGAATCACCTATTGTAGGAGTGATAAACAGAGGAATAGATCAAATGACTGTTACAGTGTAACCATGAATTTTCTATCCTGTCTTATTTCACAGAAGGTGGGTTATATATCTGTCTGATAGATTCTAGGTTTTTCAAGAAGACACGGGAGATGTTAAAACAAATACTAGAAAAAAGTATGTGAAATAGATTCTGTAATTAATATATCTACAAACAAATGGCTGAGCAACAAGCAAGAAACTCTCAAAGTTAATGATGGAGAAATCAGTCAATAATTATTTCTAGTTTGACTCCATGCCAAGAAACAGAAATCATTTTAATGAAAAATGTAATAGGAGAAAAAGGAGCACTTGAGCAAGCTACATGAAAATAAAAACTTCAGTGCTAGATGTGAAATTACTGATGCAGATAAAGAGAAACTCTTTAGATTTACTCTTTTCTTTGGGTGATAGATAGCTCACGATGCAGGCAGGAGTATCTGCAGAATAATGGAAAGAAGAATTTTCTTGTATGCTTGATAGAAACTCAAGAAACTAGGCCAGGAATGTGAGATTGATATAATGAGACAATCTACAATGCCTACAGAAGAGGTATTGAGCAACGTCAAACCATTAAACAAATCACAGTGGGCTGGATACCCAGAGACCAAAAAACAGCTTTCAGAAAGTCTGATAGACTTTATGACTTGGCTAGTGGCCAAGGCACTGCACATGAAAGATGACTGAGATAGGTTTGATACTGAATTGCATTTGTGAAAGGATAGACAAAACTAATTCAGGAAGACATACAGAAATCCATGAGAAAGTAGATTATAGACAGAGACAATATTTCATTTGAAAAACACAAATCTGACAAATGAAACTAAAGGGATCACTAATCATACCATCCCTTTAAGAAGAAAGAGGAAAAAATTAACAAATGAATTTTAAAAATTCACCCATAGATGGAATATATAACACTGTGCCCGGTGCAATATCAATCACTTGCTATTACTTAATTTTAGCAATACTTCAATAAGCCACTTTATCTTATTTTGTCATATAAAGAAACAGGTTTATTGAGTTCATCTCCATGAGAAATATATTTTAAAGTAAACTCAAGTAGCCTTCATCTCTACTTACTACTAGAGCTGTACCTAAAATTGTCCTTGACTATTCAATGTCATAGTCCTCTTCTCTACTTTTTATCACACTATTTCACTCAAACCCTTCCTTTCACCACTTGTGCTTATCAGTTCTATTGTTACACGCAAGTCTTTGAAATAACAATTTTTCTAATTTAACAACCCCATTTATTGTTTGACTTTTTTTTTTTTTCTTGGCCAATGCAGACAATACAGTTCACCATTCCAATCACTTTCTTGATGATTTATAAAATTCTCTTTCCCCTGAGATAAATCATCCCTCATCTTCCAATTCTGAATTAATCCTACCGTAATCATTCCCATTTCTTTCACCCAGGATTCTAAACCCTATCTTGGCAAATCATCTAACTCTACCAATGGACATCAATGAAGATTCAAGGACTCCAATATCGATAATCTTTCTACATTCTTCCAGTTTCCTAGACAGCTTTGTAAAATGTTTATTGACAGCAGTTTTTCTGAGACTCTCATACTTCCCCAGTCACCAGGGGTACTCAACTACCTACAACCTTAACAGCATCTGAAACAACTTTTCTTATTTCTCTGCTGCCTCAGAAAAAGATGTATTTTTTCTGTTTCTTGTTTTTGTTTTGCTTTGTTTTTGTTTTTTTTTTCTCCTTAAATCAAAAGCTAATTCCATTTTTTTTTTTTTCTGGCTTGGGCTACTAAAGTCTGTTTCATTTTAAGGATGAGATGCATTTAGCAACCCAAATCTCAATTATATGGTATATATAATATTTGTAATTCTGCAAGAAGAGAGGCATGATGTTGCATAATTCATTTCAATGAAAATGTGTAATATGTGTCTAGACATAATAAAATATTGTGTAGGTTTATTTAATGAATGCATAAATAGAAAAGGTAATTTAAAAGAAGTATTTCACAAAGATAAAAAGGAAAAAGTCACACTCTAAATTCATGTACTCATGCTCCTTGGTATAGGTATAAATTTATTTGTATAGATTGCATTAAATAATACCAATTATAACTATCCTTTCATTAAAAACATCAAACATTCACATATTCATCTTTCTAAATTACAGAACCACAGTTCATGGTCCCTTTCTTTTTATTTCTTTGTTTTATTTTTTACTTTCTGTGACAAAACAATATTATTATATGCTGCACTGAATTTTTTATATAAATCAGTAAATCATTAGAGTTAGCTGACGTATTTTAAATATTGTATCTAAAAGGAGGACAAGTCTTATCATTACCAAATTAAATCAGCTTTTCCTGGTCTCCAGTGATATCAAGACAAATTAAATTGTATTATTCACAACTTTCTAAAAAACAACAGATTTTTAAAAGTTCTGCTTTACTCTTCCATAAAATCAATTATAATTACTTCTTGGATTTGCATGTGATTTAAAGTTGAGTAAAGCTTCAACAATTTTCCATGAAGTGATTTGACATAATATTAAATGCCTTTCCACTGTGTACAATTATATTTTCCTTAATAGGACCTAATATTAATATGTTCAATATGTACCTCATTATGATTCTGAAATCCTATACTTTTTAAGGGCAGAATATAGCTATTAACTTGATAAAGACTTTAAAAGAAAATAATTTACTGAATAAATATAGATTTCACACTTCCCCTATTTCAGTAATATTTTATTATCAAATATTAAATATGAATTCCTGAGTTAGGGTGTGCATTCTAATTTAAAGGTAAAAAAGACGTTGCAAAATTTCTAGTCAACTTTTCAGGAAATGATTAGAAAATAATACATTAAAAGGAAAAGAAATAATATGAAAACTCTGAAGGTGAGGAGAATTTAGCATTTGATCTTATGGTATTAATAAAGCTCTATATATAATAAGGCCGGTCTTTTTTTTAAACAAAGATTTTGTATACAGAAGTTAGATGAGGACAATATAGCAAGAACAATTTATCTTAATGTTTTTAAACGGACCCAGACCTATAGGCCCCCTATATTTTCAAAGTTTGATATATATCTAATTTTAATATTAAACTATTGGTTTATTGATCTCTTGGAAAATTGCATCCTCTAGCACCACTGCTACTTTAGATAGATTTGAAACATATTTCTAATCAATTTCATTCAGGTAACCTTTAATAGTTTAAACAAGTTAATTTTTAATGTTATTTATATTTGAAAGGAGCTCAAAATATTCGACTGTTAAATATTGAATAATATCATTACAAAAAATTTAAGTAATTCAAGGCAAGACCCTAGAGGCATAGGGATCACAATTTCTGGCTCTTGAAACACCAAACAAGTCCATTGAGATTTATGCATTTTTTTCATAATTTAATAATGTGGTTTAAGTTGTTGCTAGCTTTGCAAAAATATAGTGTAATAGCACAGATGTGACTGTTAATTAAAAAGTCTCTTGTGAGAGCAAATGGGTTTCTGGGTGATGTTTTAAGCAAGATTATGTCATTTAGAAAAAAATTCTGAGTACACAAAATCCTGAAATTATAAACATAATGTGCCTAAGAGACCACTACTCTTTTCTGTCCCTAACCACCATGCTGAGTAAAGAAAAGTAAAGGTAATTTACACAAAGTATTTTTACATATTTTGAGTAATCTGATACTATTTTAATTCAACAATGTTACTTTTTTTTTAAAGATTTATTTATGTGAGAAAGAAATGGGGGGAGAGGCAGAGGCAGAGGGATAGAGAGACTTAAGCAGACTCCTTACAAAGTGCAGAGCCCAACACTGGCTGGATCTCAGGATCCTGAAATCATGACCTGAGCCAAAAGCAAAAGTTAGTTGCTTTAACAACAGTGCTACCCAGGCACCCCAAGACAACCATATTTCTGCCAATGCCAAGATTTATCTTTAGTTTTTCACATTGTAGCTTTGTAATCTTAAAAAAAAAAAAAAAAGCCAACAACGTAGGTGACAAGCACCTTTGTGTCTTTATATCAATTTTATTGTCAGTGAAAATGGAAATGGCCAAAATTTGCCAAAATAAGATTTCATAAATAATTGATGGCATTTTACATAACTTAAAATGTAGGAAGAAATTAACATGCCCTTCTAAATAATCAGAAAAATACTTAGATTTAAATAAAACCAATTCAAACACTGATTGAAGATATATTGTGCATGAGGTATCATAAATTATTTTTCCAAAGCTATCAAATTTCACCATTTTATCTAAATCACAATGAAAAATATTTAAATCACATACATCGGAAAAAATGTATCAATATATATTCACAAGAAAGTGAATGATCATTAATATTAAATATAGGTAAAGTAATTGTATATAACCTCTTGACATAGCATAGATTTTGTAATTTACCAGTTAAGACACTTTGTTTTCCAGCTTATGAAAGTTCCCATGGAATAAATCAAGGAATTTCTCAAACTGTTTGACACATAAGGGAGTATGCTAATAGTGACATTATTCACTTAGACATATACAAACACATTCACACATGCACACATGTACACATTCACTCACAGAGACATGAGCATACAAAACTCAAATGTATGGAATATATATGCATGTATGGGTGGCTGTGTATAGGTAAAAGTATACCCTTGTGAAAATACATTAGAAATCTGGGAGCTGTTTACAAGGCTTCAAATCTATCACTTCACTAATAAGATTTTTATTCTCTTTCCTGGAAATTCTTTCCAATTTTTTTTAAAGATTCTATTCATTTGTTCATGAGAGACACAGAAAGAAAGGCAGAGACACAGGCAGAGGGAGGAGCAGGCTTCATGCAGGGAGCCCCGATGCAGGACTTGATCCCGGGACTCCAGGATCAGGTCCTGGGCTGAAGGCAGGAGCTCAACTGCTGAGCCACCCAGGGATCCCTCTTTCCAATTTTTTATCTAATTTTCATATAATTTCTTTGTTATTTTATATAATTTTTTTCTCAAAGAACTTTTAAGTTTTTGTTTTAAATGTTCCACTATGTCATTAGTAAATATAATGCTTAGCTTACGGTTTCATTAGAATGCTTGAATAAGAACGTAAGTGGTTTTATTAACATTTTTGGAAAATACCAGCCATCATATGCTTAAATATTCTCTACTCCTAGTCTGTCATCTAATATATCTGCTCAGACATAAAAAGTCAAAAGGAAAGTCACTTAAGACGTGGGAAGTTGGAGCACCTGGGTGGCTTAGCAGTTGAGCATCTGCCTTCGGCTCAGGATCGAGTCCCACATTGGGCTCCCTGAATGTAGCCTGCTTCTCCCTCTGTCTGTGTCTCTGCCTCTCTCTTTGTGTCCCTCAGGAATAAAAAAAAAAAAAAAAAAGGAGTGGGAAGTTACATTCTACCTTCTTGAACTAAATTATTACTAAAGAAATTTGGAATTCTTCTGCATTGGTTTGTCTCCTCTGTAGATTAATTCATCTGATAATTTATTTATATCAGCATATACTCACAAAAATTTAAAATCTGTGTGAAATTCAACACTACTTTATTTTCTTGCATTGTGTATACTGACTTTCTTCCAGAACACAGAATAGGATGAGTAAGAAAGAGTAACTTTATAGTGGAGAAATCTGACAAAAATCATTTCTACTAGGTGATCAAGGTCAATATCAATAGTGACAAGTCATGTTGATAGTATGTACACTTGATATGACATGTTGGAAATGATGCTTTACCTCCATGATCTTCCTCCACAACACATAACCTCAGTCTACTCTCATAAAAACATTATACAAATCCCAACAGATAGACATTCTACAAAACACTTGTCCAGGAATTTAAAAAACTGATAAGGCCCTCAGAAACAAGGAATGTCTGAAAAACTGTTACCGTGGAGTCTGGAGAGACATGAAAATGGAAATGTAATATGGTATGAGATCCTGGAACAGAAAAACTCAAGTTATCTAAGTTGGTAATAATGCATCAGTACAGGTTGATTAGCTATAGCAATGTACCATGCTAAAATGTAAGATCTCACCATAGAGGGAACTGGATCTGAGGTATGTGGACACCGTACTATATACGTATTCCCCATATTTTTGTAATTCAAAAATGTCCTAACCAACGAAGTTTAGTTTTTCTGGAGTTTTGAGATATAATTGACATATAACATTGCGTAAGTTTAAAGTACACAAATGGTGATTTGATACTTGTGTGTATTGTGAAATGATGACCACAGTAAAGTTGGTTAAAACCTCCATTATCTCACATAATTACATGTGTGTGAGAGAGAATCTATTCTCTTAGTAACTCTGAGCAACTTTCAAGTTACTAAAACTTTCAAGTAACAGTACTTGAAAGTACTTGAAAGTACTAACTTTCAAGTAACTTAGTAACTCTTAGTAACTTTCAAGTATTTAATGTAGCAATGTTAACCATAGTCACCATATTGAACCATTCGCTCTCCAATAGTCATCTTCTAAATGGAAGTTTGTACCCTTTGACTGACATATCAACATTTCCTCCACTATTTTCAGTAGTGGCTGTACCAATGTACAATCCCAACAATAGCACACAAATGGTCCCTTTACTCCTTTGCAACACTCATTATTTCTTGTCTAAAAGGCAACCATTTTAACAGATTTGAGAGGATATATCATTGTGGTTTCATTTGCATTTCCTTGATGAATGATATTGAATAACTTTTAATGTATTTTTTTTTGGCGACTTGTATGCCCTCTTTGGAAAAGTGTATTCACATCTGTCCATTTTACAAATCATAGTATTTGAGTTTCTTTGTTTCTGCTATTATATTTTGAACATATTTTACTATTTCAAATAGTAACCCCTTAACAGATAGTTTACAAATATTATATCTGTGCAAAAAAAAACTACATAGTTTTTGCCGCATTGTATTGATTGTTACTTTTTCTTTCGCTATGATAAAATTTCACATATTCCATTTATTTATTTTTGCTTTTCTTGTTTGTGTTTTGGGTGGCATATTCAAAAATCATTGTGAAACCAATAAAGCTTTTCCTTATGTTTTTTTTTATTAAGAGTTTCATAGTCTTTAATCCATTTTGGGTAGCTTTTGTGAGTGGTGTAAGATAGGAGTCCAATTTAATTCTTCTGCTTATGATTATCCAGTTTTCCAAACACCATTTATTGAAGAAACTCTACTTTCTTCATTAAGTATCTTGGCTGCCTTGTCAAATATTAGTAAACTATATATCTGAGGGTTCATTTCTAGGATCCCAATTTTGTGATCAAATTTCTATTTTCCTCAGAGATATTGTCTATAGTTTCTTCTTTGGTGTCTCTATCTGACCTTGGCAGCAGAGTAATGCTAGCCTCATACAATGAGGCTAGAAGAGTTCCCTTCTCTAAGTTTTTGGAAGAGTTTGTGAAGATTCTTCTTTTAATGTTTGATAAAATTCACCATTTGGTCCTGGGGTTTTCTTTATTTGGACATTTGTGATTACTGATTCAATCTCCTTACTAAATATTGGTCTGTTCAGATTTTCTATTTTTCCATGATTGAGTCTTGGTAGTTAGTATGTTTACAATCTGACTATATAAACTGATCACCTTCAATAATTGGTTCCTCTTTATATTTATAAATATAAACATATATATATATATATAGTGTTTATGAATATTCAAGTGGTTTTTAAACATCAAGAAAGGATGGCATTTTCCTGTATACAAAAATATGAATAAAAAAAGGAACATCTTAAAGAATATATATTAATTTGCTATTGTTGTGTAATAAATTACCACAAACTATTTAACTTAAAAGAATCCCCACTTAATAACTCAAGTTTTTGTAAGTCAGAAATGTAGCAAGGTTGGTTGGATTCTCTGTTCAGGTTGAAATCAAAATGTTGACCAGCTGTTTTCTCATCCAGAATTCAGGGCTCTCCCTTTCAAGCTCATTTGATTCTCAAAAGAAAATGAGTTCCTTGAAGTTGTAAGACTGAAGTCCTCATTTCTTCAATGTCTGTTAAATGAGAGCTACTCTCAGCTTCTAGAAGCCACCTACTTCCATGTCAAATAATCTCCTCTATCTTCGAGCCAGCCACAGTGTATCACATCCTTCTGTTTCAAATCTTTCTGTCTGCTAAGCCAGATAGAAACTGTTTTTGAAATGGTTCACAGGATTAGTTTATGTCCAATCAAATAAATTTCCTGTGCTATACAACATGATATGATCACAGAGGTGATATTACATCATATTTCACGGGTATAGGGTGGCACAGTTTTGGGCTGCCATTTTGGAATTCTGCATATCATGGGGTGGATCCTGAGATCTTCAGATTTAAAAGAAAAAGGAAATATGGAGGGGTACAGGAGAAAAAGAAAAAAGGAAGATGACACAGATACTTAAAACAATTGATGATCAAGACAGGCACTCAGAATTCCTATTTGTTTTGAATATAGAATTTATTTTAGAAAGAAGTTTCAGAGGAAAAATCGAGTTATAAATTTGAAGGCAGAGCACTGTAGTATGAGTTGGGATTATACTGGCCTATTGTTCTTTCAAGAAACTTGGCAGAGATGAAAATGGTGCAGAAATTAAGAAAGTCAAGGATGAGAGAGATTTGGGTATTTATGTTTTGAGGAGATCCAGGAGAGAGGAAAAGCTTAATGAATGCCAGTAAAAAAGAATCAAATTAGTTAAGAATCCCATGTATGAAAGTTTTAAAAAATTAACAAAGCACATGAACTGAGGGTACACAAAAAGCCTATGTGGATTTTTTTTCTTATACAAAGTAAGTCTTTGCTTGTTTAGTAATACAAAAGTAAGTGGCTCTGGCATTTTCTGTGTGTGCTAACGTTTCTCCTGGTATGTGCCTTGCAGTCCCTCAAAGTATATCTTAATTGCATTCTGAGCATATTTTCCAAAACAAAATGGTCTGAAAAGGTGACCAAATATTTGAAATGACAACACTCCAAGAATAGCCAGATACCTGGTTGGCATACTCAATTAACATGGAAATCTCATTGAGGTTAGGATTTAAACTGTTAGGCTTAGAATAATTAGCAGGCACATGTTCAATATATTATAGTTTTTTTCTATGAGTTTAGCAACTAAATTGCACAAATATCTATTTTTCAATGGTTATTTTAATCAAATAACTATATGTTCCATTTATTTGTAACTGATTGGCAAAAGACTCAAAAAGAACTCAATAAACCCAAACATGCTTCTTAGTACAAAATACACAATTAACATTAGAATTATCAACTTACACATTTTTTTTAAAGACTGAGTAACAACATAGCATGTTTACTATTGTATCCAAAAGGAAGTACAAGATTTCCCCTAGGTTTGCCATTTCTGTTAACACACACATCTTAAAACATCTTTGTAAATGACTATTTTATATAATAGAACTGTGTTCATTATTTAAAAATGATAGCTATATATTTTGGGGATAAAATCCCTCAGTATGTTGGAAGAAAAATGTTTACCTAAGAGAAAGTTAAGATGGAGCACAGTCTTTGGAATATTGTGTGGTGTGTGTGTGTGTGTGTGTGTGTGTGTGTGTAAGTAACAACATACTAAGTATTGTAAGTAGATCTAATAATTAGAGATAGTTTCATGATTCCAAAGCATGGTAGACCAAATAATTGTTCTTCAAAGATGTCTGTTTCCTACTATCCAGACCTGTAATTATGTTACCTTGCATGGCAAATGGACTACTGGTTATTACCTTAAGAATCCTGGAGTTGAGGGGCACCTGAGTAGTTCAGTTGGTTGAGAGTCTGCATTCAGCTCAGGTCATGATCCCCGGCTCCTGGGATTGAACCCCACTTGTATGGTATCCTCAGCAGGGAGTCTGATTCTCCCTTTCCTCCCTACTTAGGCTCTTCTATCTCTGTTTCTTTCTCTCTCTCTCTCTCTCTCTCTCTCAAATAAATAAATAAATAGTTTTTAAAAAGGCATTTAAAAAAAAGAATCCTAGAGATGAGAACATTATCCTGGATTACCTAGGTGGGCCCAACACAATCACAAAGGTTCTTATAAAATGGAGGCAAGAAGGTTAGAGTCAGAGAAGGAGATACAATAACAAGCAGAGGTTCAGACAATGTGATGATGGGATCATGAGAGAAGAATAAAGATGCTCTCTAGAAACTAGAAGAGGGGATCCCTGGGTGGTGCAGCGGTTTGGTGCCTGCCTTCGGCCCAGGGCGCGATCCTGGAGACCCGGGATCGAATCCCACGTCGGCTCCCGGTGCATGGGGCCTGCTTCCCCTCTGCCTGTGTCTCTGCCTCTCTCTCTCTCTCTGTGACTATCATAAAAAAAAAAAAAAAATTAGAAATTAGAAGAGGCAAAGGTACAGATTCGTTTTTGCCTTCTTCCTTTACCACAAGGAGTTTGAACAGAAATGCAGCCTTTCTGACTCTTTTAGACTTCTGATATCTAGAACTGTAGCATAATAAATTTATGTGGTTCTTTTAAGCTACTAAGTTTGTGGCAACTTATTACAGAAGTAACAAAAAACTATTACACCAAGTGCAGTCTAATGTAACTAGCCACACTCCAGGTAGTATTTTTAATTCAGTGCTTTTCTTTCCATAATTATGGCTATATCACACGTAAAAATAATTGTTTGGCTTATAAAGAATGGTAATTTTTAAAAGTTGATTAAAGCATTTCAGAAAGGCTGAGCAAATTCTCAGGATTCCTGTCACACTTTTAACTACTCAGTGATTAGATTAATCCTGGTTCTAGTAAAGTCCCAGTAGGAGGAATTTAGTAACATGCACAAAAGAAGTGTTATGAGTCTTATGATGTAATAGGGATAAGACTTTTAGTGGTAATGACAAAATACAGGACTTCATCAAAGATCTGTGTTTCTAGGTAGCATCTGGCTGAACAGTTCTAATAAAGAGATAGAACATGACTATGTCTCAGGAGGGTCCTCTTTCTGCCTGGGTAGCCTAAAAATTGAAAAATGGCCTGTCCTCATTGCTGAAGTCTTTCTTGGCCTTCCTGCTTTGTGTCATGTTCTCTTGCTGAGGATGAGAGTTCAGAGACCTGAGATCTAGCTTCCAGGTATCTCATACAGATGCAATCTCAGCAGTTTGCCATTTGGGAACAACACTTCTCTATTCCCTGCTCTTGTTTTTCACAAGATAAAATATTCCTTTGTTACCCTCAAAGCTACTCCATAAGTAAATTTAGGAAACTTCCACTTATGTACGAAGGATTGATCCAATGGTTTTCTCTCTGTTCCCTCCTTAAACCCCAGCAATACAAATAAAATATTCAAATTGTATTCCAATACAAGTACAGATAAGAAATTTTGATGAATTCTGAGCAAAAGTAGATAAATAAGGACAACTGACTTAGCAGAGAAAGGAAAATAATCCTTACAGTCATGGAGCCAATTAATAGCAGCTAATTTATCCAACAGAAAACCAGGAGTCTCAGAACTTTGGATGCAACAACTATCTATGAAGGCTGGAATGTGAGAGTTAAGACTGCAAGTAGTATGACTGAGGCCCCTAGACTTTTTTCTGCAAGGCTTTGCTACCAAGAGAATGTAGATTTCCCACCACAGCATAATAAAGTACCGTCTCTGAGAAGGCTGGATTAGTAAAGCTCTGGAATCAAATAACTAAACTCAGAGAAGGAATGAAATTAAGGATGAATGCAAGCCTGCAAAGTGCATGGTGACACCCCTCTGCTCTCTTCTTAAACATACTTCCCAGGATTCTTTCTGAGCAGTGGAACAGACCAAATGTCAAAAGATAATGACATTTCAGATTTGCCCAATGGATTAAAATACTCTTATTAACCACACTATGGTAAAATTCTTTACTCTACTAATGAAACCCATCCAAAAAGTGTCTCCAATCACCACCTTACTGCCTTATTTTTAATTATAGTTTTCCAGAGATCACCATGCATGTGTCCATACCAATAGCAAAAACAAAAAACCAACAAAATGAAACAGCTCAGAAGAAATAAGCAGCGTTCTTAGTTTTAAAAAATTCCAGTAAATGTATAAAGCCAGGCAACATAAAAGAAATGCATTCTTTAAAAATATATCACAATGCTATGCAAATGGAGTATTCAGAAAAGAAAATAATTGTATTTTTTTGGCTTGCAAAGTATAAAGTTTTTGATATGTGTGACTTCTCGGCAATGCCATTAAAGGTAACGGGTGCCCTACTCTCCCTTCTCCTCTTCCTGCTAACTGACATGCATGCAAGTGGCTGGGCCAGCCACGGCAAATGATAAAATGGAAACCATATGGTGGAACAGTAGAGATTTAAGAATCAATAAACTAGATTCCTAATATAAGGGAGCTATCGTGTCAGCCTTCAACTGAGGATATTTAGACAGCTACCCGAAGAGAGAAATATTTGATTTAAGCCACTGTTATTCAGTCTCTACAGTAACCAAATCTAATTGATAATGGTAGATAGTTGATGTCTTTTTTCTTTTTTTTTAAGATTTTATTCATGAGAGAAACAGAGAGAGAGAGAGAGAGAGAGAGAGGCAGAGACACAGGCAGAGGGAGAAGCAGGCTCCATGCAGGGAGCCTGATGTGGGACTCAATCCTGGGACCCAGGATCACGCTCTGGGCCGAAGGCAGGCACCAAACCACTGAGCCACCCAGGGATCCCCAGTTGATGTCTTTCTGATAAGAACACAGACACCACACAGGAAATAAAGGGAAAACAATGCAAATAAATATTGGGAGCAAGTAGCTAGTGAGTGTCACAAAGCTAATAGTAAAAAACCTGCAGTTTTGACCAAAATATCAATAAACTTTATATTTAAATCAAAATATGGATATCAATGTCAACCTAAATATCAAAGGATATAAAAAATATATCAAATGGTACAAAGACCATTTAAGAATAGCAAGCCTCAAAATATTTATCTTTATTTATTGTTTTTCAGAAAGTACTAGAGTATATGTTTCATAAAAATGATAAAAGTGAATCATAAAAAATAAACAGTGTGGGAAACAAAAGATAAGTATTCAATACAGAAAAAAGGCACAAGACTTCCCAGGAACAAAATAAAATGTTCCTCTAAAACAGCTCTTTGTCAGATCTAGAACACAACCAGCTCAGGAAGCAAGATGAACACCAAGTGTTTCAGGAAATGTGAGTCCAAGAAAAAAAAAAAAAAAAAAGATGGAATGGATATCTTACCTGATAAAATATTTGAGCATGTTGAGATGAGTTCTACAGTTCTCTTGGAAAGTCTAGGTTAATCAATCAGTGATAGGAAGAAAGAAAATACACACATACACTCACATGAAATAATTACTAGCTCCAAGAAAAGCAAAATGCTGTCCCAAACAGGAAATGTAATAGGAACAATAAATGATGGGAGCCAGTTTACATATTATTATAATCATAAAAATTAAATCGTAGAACACTGAGCCAGGAACTGAGACATGAGTACTGGAAAGTGTGTGGTGAGGAAGATGGGTAACAGGACTTTGAACAAGGTTACATCGTCACAATCCACAGCAGGCAGACAACTATTCATAAACAGAAAAATCTAGAAATTGTGACATTAGCGATTCCAATGTTTAGAAATACAATGAAACATGCCAGAAGAAATAGATGAATGAGTCACATAGGTTTACCTTTGGGGAGTGGAAATCAGGAAAGAAGGATTAAGGTAGAAACTGCTATTCTTCCTTAGATAGCTTATAATTCTATTATTTTCCTAAATAAAACTTACCCGTTTAAAAAAATTTTTTAAACTTATCTCCCTACAATTCATGCTTTCATCTTAGCCACATAAAAAATCCAGATATCTACCTGCTTGGAAATGGAAGAGGGTATCAGAAAACTTTCCTGTCATATCAGTTTTAATTTGCCCACAGTACTTCAGTTTGAATCCTAACATAAAGGAAATAAAGAAGCTTTGCTTTCTGTCTGGTGCCCTGAGCATTGGCTTCCTGGACACACCCATACTCAACCACCCATTATATTTCAATATTTCAGTAAGAGGAGGGTACTGAAATAACACAGGATCTTAGATTTATTAATCAAATACTTTCAGTAGACAGTGTATTGCTAATTTTTAACCGAAATTCAAATAAGAGATGCACATTCATATCAGTTTCCTTGAAGATACAAGACTAGTCTCAGTAACAATGGCGAAGTATTTATAGTTGTCTGTCTTCAAATAATTTAATAGCATTGAGTCATAATCTGAACCTCTATGGGGTTGAGTAGCGCAGGTTAAAATGTTTCTATAACTTAATAAATAAGTACTACTTTATTGTGTAGTGTGATTAAGAAATCATTTATACCTTTAATTTTTCAGTCTGTCTTTGCTTTCTTTCCCTCCTTCCTTTCCTTCCTCTTTCCTTCTCTTTATAAGCTTTTCTCTTAAAAAACAGTGATTTTCTTTATTCCTTCCAGAAATACTAGATTATAGGCATATTACTCCCAAACAATAGCTAGAGCAAACCTCATCAATTTAAGAATGGAGAGTGCATCATGTAATGAGTTTATGCCTGTATCTCTGTTGCCAAATGGATCTAAAGTGACATCTCAGGGCCTTGTTAATGAGATTGTTCTTATGTAAGGGAATCTGGTAATGGTATCATACCAAATCAGATTATTTAGAGATAATGTTAACACAAATTAAATTAATTAGTGTTCAATTTGTCCTTCACAAACAAAAAAATAAAATAAAACAGCTAACTAGTAATATAGAGTGATACTAGCGATGAAATAACATATTTTAGGATCTAAGCCTAGAATTTGCAAATTGGGAAGTTGATAGAACAAAAGTAGTTGTATATTTTAAAAAGTCATATGTAAGACAAATGCTTTCAAGCCCATCAACAACAGATTATCCTGCTCATCCAAAGCTTTGTAGGCAGGTCATTCTTATTTCTGGAAATTACATGGTTATTCTATTTTCTAAAGTATTATTCTATGTACAATTTGGTTTTCCTTCAAAACTACTAAAAAGTCACACCTAATATGTAGCATTATTAGCCTAAGTTTTTGATGCTTTTATAGAAGCCATGAATCCCTCTGTATAATTGCACTCTTAAAGATGTGATTCCACTTATTTATCACATTAGCTGTGCTACTGGTAATGAAAATGCATATCCCACAGAAATCATGTGACCTACTCGGAGAAATATTTAAGTAGAAGCTCCTCAGGTAATTCAATTACACTGTGTAGAAGTAAGTTGAGATATAACACTAAGAGAATTTATTGCTATGAATCATAGTTCTTTATGAAACAACTAACTATGTCTCATATGGACATACTGAAAATGTTTAAAATACAGATTTAATTGCTTCTGATTCTACATGTTGCATCAGTGTATTATGAGATGAAATGCATCTCTGTTCCATGCAAACATGAAAGGAAATAAAGAGAAAAATACCATTTTTCTTCATGGCATGTCATAAAGTTGTGTCAGAAACACAACAGTCTATTCAGCTATTCTATATTTTTTTGAAAGACAACTATGACAGTTATTCTAGGTGCAGAACACATAGATACAGAGCATTATATAAACAAAATTCCTGTTCTCAAGGATCTTACCTGCATTCATTATGAGGCAGAAACAGAAAGAGAGTAGGGCATTTAAACATGCAATAAACAGTAATGATGGAGACTATATGCACTTTTTTCTTAAACTTATCTAAGGAGATTAGTTTTATTTGAAATCTGAATGGCAACTAAGAACTAAGCATGTTAAAATCTGGGGTCCGATCAGTTCAGGCAAAGGAAATATCAAATGCAAGATCTCATGACAGAGCCAGCTAATTTTTCCCAGCTAACTCATTTTCTTCTTCCTTATAATAAATAAAATCCTCTTTCACTTTAAGCAGGAGACACATCCACACAGCTAATGACTACATTTCCCAGACTGTCAGGGGCAGCCCTTTGAAATGAATAACCAATGGGCTATGAATGGAAATATGTTCAACTTACAAGTCATGTCCCTTAAAGAAGCTGGTTTCTGTTTTCTTCTTCCCTAGGGTAGGAATCCACATATGGTCCTAATGACTAGTTTAAGCAATGCAAACAAAGACAAATCCCTAGGAAGCTATTAGATCAGTGAGTTGGAAGGATCCTTTCCATAAACCAATCTGTTACATGAGAGAGAAATTCATTTCTATTTGGTGTGAATCACTGAATGTTTTGTTCTATTGGCTCTGTAAGTTTGGCCTGAACTACCTGATACTGATTCTATGGCACGAATAACCTCTATGTGTAGAAGAAAATATTTTAAAATCAGTATGCATGAAACAGTGAGCCTGAAGAAAGGTAAAAAATATATATTTTTGAGAATTAGGCAATGATCAGCTTACGGATGGCCTTGTGAATCATTTCATTTTAATTACATTCAATGGAAAATTTTCAGAGGAAGGTGACTTAATTTGGCTTTCTTTTTATAAACACAAAACTTCGTCTTAAATTGATTCTAATGAGTCAAATGCAAGCAGAAACACAGTAATAAAGCAACTTAAATCATCCAGTTGAGTGACTGACAAGGTTGGAAATCACTGGCAAGTCCAAAAAGCATCAGTTA
Source organism: Vulpes lagopus (assembly GCF_018345385.1). NCBI lineage: Eukaryota > Metazoa > Chordata > Mammalia > Carnivora > Canidae > Vulpes > Vulpes lagopus. The sequence continues at coordinate 8,715,589 of NC_054827.1, forward strand.
TATATATATATTTAACCTATGCCATTGCAAATAATCATATTCAAATATTCATTCAGCATGTGATCATTAAAGACCTCCTATGTATCATCAGCATGTTAAAAAATGGATGCATAATGAGGAATGAGACATGGTCCTTTGTCAAAATCTGTAACACATGCCAGATACATAATATGAAATTGGATTACGTTCTACAAGTATAGGATGTTTTGAGAGAATGAATAGAATTCACTTAACTCTGATTATGCCTCACCGAGGTAACATTTGCTCTAACATGTAAAATATAAGCGCTGATTACCCTAGCATGCTACCTAGCAGGGTGGGGGGACTGTGGAGAATTTCATGTATAGGCATGAGCAAGGAGTGTGACGTGAAGCTGTATTTGACAGAATCAATCACATGTAATGGAAAACATGTTTTTACTAGGGATAAACTGTAAGGACATAGTAATACAAAAAATGACAATAATATTTGCAATGTATATCCCATATCTGAATAATTTAGATTACTGCATAAAATACTGCCCGCAGAATACTTTTATGGGATATGCTTCTGGCTAGGACACTTCAGAAATCTTGAAGACAAAATTTTGAATGGATCATAGTAGCAACTTTATCTTTGCTTTTTCCCTACAGAAGGAGAATTAGAGCACAACTCAAGTCAATTATGATAAATAGATTTACTCTGAAAAGTCTCTACTTTCTGATATATTTGTAAATTACATGGAAAAGTTTAATGTTATCCTGCTAATCATCTTATGTTTTGCAAGAAAAAATATTTTTATCAGTTTAAAATTCATAACAAAACCTGGGGCACCTAGGTGACTCTGTGGGTTAAGTGTCTGCCTGCCTTCAGCTTAGGTCACGATCCCAGAGTCCTGGGATGGAATCCCATATTAGGCTCCCTGCTCAGCAGGGAGTCTGCTTCTCCATCTACCCCCTCCCCACTGCTTGTGCTCCCTCTCCTCTCTCTCTCTCTCTCTCTCTCTCTCTCTCTCTCTCTCATACTGTCTCTCAAATAAGTAAATAAAATCTTTTAAAAAATTAACAAAGCCTATTTTTAAAAATTTTATTATTAAATATCAGACAAATTAGAAATTGAAATGTATATTTGAACTCCAATTCAAAGATGGTAAAACAAACTTCATTAGAATTTTTCCTGAAAAAAAAACCACATAACTTCTGAATGTGCAATATTACTAAATCAAATAATAATGTTGGAAAGGACTCTGAAAATGTATAGATCCAAATAATCTGTTCCAGCTTCATTAAGTACTGAGTTCAGTTTTTGTATCCCAAACTATTGTTGAAGCATGAAGTTCACTATGTTATTTGCAGAGATTAACTGGCCATGAAATCATCAAAACTTAATCAGCATTTACATTCAAAATATTAATAGGGATAAATTCAAAGCAAGTTACCTGAAAAACTATTGAACAAAAAAGCTGACAGAGGCAGATAGGTATTTTACATATAAACATTATTATTTTCCAGTTTTTCTTATAAAGTAGCACTTTGATTTTGTAAGACCAACAAACTAATATCTAACACGTACATTTGCCCTGACATGTGTGAAAGACAATACTGATTAGAAATGTTAGGTGAATCTGATGCAAGAAGGAAGCTCGTGGGATACTCTCCAATGGCACTATACCTGGGAGTGGTCAGCAACTGACTAAAGATATAAAAGACCAATTATTGAGCAAATAAATCCAGAAAAGCCTTTTTCATTGTACTTGACAAATGCACAGAAATTGTTAATACAGAATACTGCCAATACAGGCATTCGTGTCCATTATCTTAATGGTGATATGAAGCAAGAATTGCGTTGTCGGTTTTTTTTTTGGGGGGGGGAATCTACTACCAACAAATACAGCTAGCTCTGTGTTTGTGTTATATCAACGAAGAGATGTGAAATGGACTTCACACTTCAGGTTTTGAGTAGAAATATGTTTTAAAGGCAGAAGCTTGCACTAAATTAATATTGGTGCATCAAAATATAAATCAAATACTAGTTTCTTTACTAAGACTGACTGAGCCAAAAAAATCAGTAAGTTGCACAAACTAAATATATTTGATCACATGTATTAAAATTGTGAATATATAAATCTATGTTTTAAAATCAATATTTGCTCAGTTAATAATATAAGAACTGACTGTAAACAAGTATTAATTCATGCTGAAGTAAAATGTTTTTCAATGGCAAGAGTACAGTTGCAAATTTGGAACTGAAGGATCAACTCTCAGTGTTCCTGTCAGATAAGAAACCAGTTTGGTTCCAACTCTTCAATGATGTGAATTGGATAGTCATTCTTTCTTTGGTATTTTTAATGGTTTTAATCCTTTCACACAAGGAAGGAATGCAACATGGCAGATAAGATCCATGGGCACAAAATAAAGTTGGAAGTTTGGAAGAAAAACATTTGTAGGGCATGTTATGACATGTTCCATAATTTAACAATTATGAGTAAAACAGGTCATGATGCTAATATGTACTTCGTTGAAAGTTATCAGCAATTGTCCCCCATGTCTGTTGATGATTGTAGCCCTTCTGAGAGCTGTGAGGTGGTATCTCATTGTAGTTTTGGTTTGTATTTTCCTGATGGTACGTCTTTTCATATGTCAATGTCTTCTGCCCTTTTTTAAAATGGATTGCTTTTGAGATGTTGAGTTTTAGAAGTTCTTTACACATTTTGGATACTAACTCTTTATCTGATATGTCATTTGCAAATATCTTTTCTCATTTGTAGGTTGCCTTTGAATTTTGCTTGTTTCCATCACTGTTCAAAAGCTTTTTATTCTGATGTAGTCCCAATAGTTTTTGTTTTTGTTTGCCTTGTCTCAGGAGACATATCTAGAAAAAAGTTGCTATTATAGTCAATGTTAAAGAAGTTACTCTTGTGTTGTTTTCTAGGGTTTTTATACTTTCAGGTCTCACATTTTGGTCTTTCATACTTTTTGAATTTAAGTAGCAGCATTACTTACAATAGCCAAGATACAGAAGCAGTCTAAGGTGTCTATCAATTGATGAATGGATAAAGAAGATGTGGTGTATATGTATATATACAACGGAATATTATACAGTCATAAGAGAATGAAACCTTCCACTTGCAGCAGTATGCATGGAGCCAAAGAATATAACACTAAGCAAAATAAGTTAGAAAAAGACAACTACCATATGATTTCACTAATATGTAGAATTTAAGAAACAAAACACATGAGCAGATGGGAAAAAAAAGAGAGAGAGAAAGAGATACAAATCAAGAAACAGACTCTTAATCATACAAAATAAATTGGTGGTTATCAGAGGGGAGGAGGCTGGATGCTATGGATTAAATAGGTGATGGGGGTTAAGGAGTATACCTGTCATGGTGAGCACAGGGTAATGAATGAAAGTATTGAATCACTGTAATGTATACCTTAAACTAATGTTAACTACGTATGTTAACAGGAATTAAAATAAAAACTTTTCTAAAAGGAAGTTATAAAAATATAAAAGAGGGAAGTTATCACCAATCACCTTATTAATTTAATACAATGCTTTGTATTTTTCGTTAATTAGATCAATCAAAGATAGATCCACGGATTTGAATCTATTTTTAAACATTTTTTCATCAAAAAGCTTGCTTAAATTGAAAATATTTATACTATAAATCTTTAGGGTAATATACTTCAAAAACCAAGTATAACTCTACATTTGGATAAAAATTATAAATTAGTATGCTGAACTTGCTTTTAATCTCCTCTCCTACTTTTGTCAACATGCACCTCTGTCTGGCTTCTTTGACATGTATTTTTCAAACAAACTATATAAGAGGTTAAATATGTATTACCTCCTGCAAGTAGTGAGGTTATAATCCACTCTAGATTTGGTAATAAGTACATAACAAGCACTTTCACCACAATAAAAACTTTAAATATTGATAGACCTCTTTAAAGTGTACCTAAAAATATTCTATACAGGGAACTGCTATTTCATTCATAAATTTCTGACTAGCTGTGATGTGTAAGGACACAGTGTTAGTAGAGCAATACTGATTCTTGTAGCTCATCTCCAGTCTGTTCATTTTTAAGGATCAACAAGTATATGTTTTGTGAATATTTTCTTTTTTTAATGCTATGTTTATTTTGATCTATTGGATATACTTTTATCCTTACCAAACCTAATAATGAAAATTGATATGTTCCATGTTTTGTTTTCATTTCTCTGGAATTTCAGTTTCTTGTTGGATTCTTCAGAAGTATTAGTTTATGACAGATGAGAGGGTAATGATGCTTTAGACATGATTTTAGAAGCACTGATATAGTTCATATTCCTACACCATATTCTTCTTGTAGTCTATCACTTCGAGCACACTTTTAAGGTTCTTATTTGTACTTTCCTTTCTCAGACCTAAAGTTCTTCAATTGCAAGAAATTATCTACAGCTATTTCTGGATCATAATAGATGCCTCAAACACAGTATAAAAATCAATGACTAAATAGTTACATAAATAATTAATACAAGTATAACTGTAACAACACACTCATTCACACAATATAAACTCTACAAGGCTACAATATCGCTAAATTTAAAGTAGGTAATTCTAAATGTATTCTGATATGTGACAGTATTAAACAGAATTGTCAGGGCAGTCTTGGAACATAGTAATTTATATGCAAGTGCAAAATTATTCTCCAAAATACAAATGGTATTTATTTTGCTATCTTTTGGCTGCTGTGACTTTGGGTGACTATTAATTTCTTCTTAGAGCTCTGCTATATTTCCATCATTCTATAATGTATAGCTGATATCTTAGCAATAATGATACTGGGTTCAAATACAGCTTCAATGTAATATGACCACCATATCCACTTAAACATGACCTTTTGTTATGTTGCACATATTTTATGTAACACAATATTATTAGATATAGTAGGAAAATACAAATGTAGCTTCCTCAAGCAGCATGTGCTAGTACCCAAGTTAAATAAAATACAGAACAATTATCATACTTTCTGATCCATTGCTTATCAAGAAATATTTATTTTTATATTACCTATTATTAGGAATTTACTGACTACTTATTATTAGGAATGTAATTATATGTAAAATATATGTAATATATGTGTGTATATATACATATGAGTGTGTGTGTATATATATATATATATGATTAGTAAAGTAGACATAAATCCCTGCCCATGCAGGCCTTATATCCTAGGTTGAAAACTGAGACATGCACAATAACTTTTTCTAGAATGTTCGAAAAGAACGTAGTGTCGGCAAGTTGACCTATAACACTTTTGGATGATCATCTTGTTGGATGAGTTCTTTTTACCATTTTAATTATTTTGGTCTCTTCTAAAACACAAGGATAGCACACTATCACTTGATATACAAAAATATGCTTGAAGGATATTTTTTTTCTGCACAAATACAGTGTGGTTCCTCTACCTTGTAGTCAAAATTCTCCATGGAAGAGTTCTCAGAATAGAAAACATTGCATTGAGGTTACTTAGCATCTCATCTGTTATACTTACATAGACTTAAAAGAGGGGAAAGAAATCATACACAATGTCCTCAGAAGACAGCAGTCCACCTTTCAGCTATTTGTGAAATAGAATTATTATAAACTTAATAAAGTATTCTGCAGTTATATATTCCAACTAGCTTAAATTATTCATTTCATATCCTAGTACTTCCCCCACATATGCCACTTTATTGTTTTAAGCTAGTTGATTTATAAAAATGTCATCAACATAGTGCAAATTAATGATTCCAGCGATACACATTTGCGATACCTTAGGTATGTGACAGGCAATTAAAAAAAGTTGTATTGATTTGTCTAAAATGTTAAATGACATAATAGCCATACAGTAAAGTATTGAATAATTTAAGTAAATCGATGTTTTCTGAATTTTGTAGGAGTACAAACTGTCTTGGGTGCTAAAGTAAATCAATATAATAAAATAAATATGAAGCAGTTTATAATGACGAATGTATGGGTTGATAATAACCAGAGGTAGAATCTGATTTAGCCATTGTAACAAACAACTTCCAGGCATCTTTTGTGCACTATTCCCATCAGAAAACATGGTATTATATAGTCAATTGATTTTAGCACTTAAATAGCTTTTCATTTGCAAGACACCTAGCCTCAGTATAAGCTAAACCTTTCCCAGAGTGTCATTAGTTATGGCTTGATTTAGAATGATAATACATATTTACTACCATTACAGCTATTTTGTGTGTTTTATGTGGTCTGTAAATAATGTTACATTTTATGAGGAAATGAGAAATGTTCATTTGTTGTTCTCCTATATTTGCAAGATTTAGGATTTAACATTTTTGTACTTTGACAGATCTCTTTTTACCCTCATTTCCAATGGTAAATCCAATGAAAAATATTTATTTTCATGTAGCTAGGTCTGTATGCATTTTTTAGTTTCCCATTTTATTTAGAAAATAGATACATAGTATTATATGCATATGTAGGGACATGTTTCTCCTACATAATGTCTTAGTGGTTTACTACAATTTGAAGACTAATGAAATCTTTGGACCCTTTCCATAGGAAAAAAAAAGAAAATATGAATGTAGACATAAACACAATGCTATATATAATTTAAGAGAATTCAGATTTATCCCGAATTCTTTTCACATTCAAACACAAAGAGTAACAATTAAAACATGGAAAACAGCCACGATTGCAGTGCTGGAAACTTTAAATACTTCAATGTTGTAGCTAGACTTAAAATGATGCATATAGATAATTGCTAAAAATACTTTGCCCATAATTTTTATTATCCCTTCACTATTAATTCAGAAAAAAGAAAATTCCCCAGAAAAGGGCAACAATGTGAGAACATCACTGAGAAAAGATAGGTGGAACAAAAAGGAGTCATTCCTGAAATAGGAGATTCAGAGTGGACAAAGGACTAACACCCAAATTACAGAAAAGGAAATACACACACACATCTCATTGAGACTTGCTAGAAAATCATGGTGTTATGGGCTATGTTGCCAAACAGAAATTGGATGGATTATTTTATATTGACCTTGGTAAAATGATTTGGACTCTGATACAAACCTCTTCTGCAAACTGGGGATACTAATATGATTTATTTCGTGCATCTGATGGTTAATTCCATACAAAGTATTTAGTTAAATTCCTGGCATACATTTGGTAGGAAGATTGCGACTAAACTCAGAATGTGCTTTCATTTCTGTACCAATTCTGTTTTTTATAAGAGTTGTTCTGAACTCAAATGTGGGACATCTTGGAGATAGGGAAAAGCCTTAGAATGTTTGTTTGGAGGGATAACCAGGCTAATCAGATTTTTTATCCCTCACTTATCATAGTAAACAGTAGGCAGCAGAAACATCTACCCTAAGGGAAGGAGGGAATAATGAGGACCCTTTGGCCAGAAAGCAGAAAAGAACCCTGTGCAAGAGACACAGATTAATCAAAAGGTTCCATGCTCAAAGGTCCAGTCATAGGTAGGCATACCATCTGGAATTATATATCACCATCCATACAGCACCAGACCTGGAGGCAGGGTATAGTAAGCTATATGTAGTACTCTTAAAACAACCTAATGGGAATCTCAGATTCAAAACAGGAATATAAAACCAAGAATCAGCAAAATGTTCAGAAAAGATAATCTCGTAAACATAAGAGATCAAATTCAGTAAACAGGTAATAATTTTTATTTATTTATTTTTTATTTTATTTTATTTTATTTATTTATGATAGGCACACAGTGAGAGAGAGAGAGAGAGAGAGGCAGAGACATAGGCAGAGGGAGAAGCAGGCTCCATGCACTGGGAGCCCGACGTGGGATTCGATCCCGGGTCTCCAGGATCGCACCCTGGGCCAAAGGCAGGCGCTAAACTGCTGCGCCACCCAGGGATCCCGGTAATAATTTTTCTATAACAAAAGTTAATGTATAAAGCAGCTGATAAAAATATTAAAATAAATATATAAAAAAACAAGACTGCTATGAGAAGGCCCTGCATCCATAAGATAACATACTAGAGATTTTTCAAATGAAATATTTTATTTTAGGAAAAAGAAAAAAGAAAAGCTCAATATTGAACTGAATAGGAGAATGAGAGGAGAATGAAAAGAGACACTTAATGAGCAAGCAAATAAAATGGGACCATGTTCCCAGGGAAAGGGCAATGCAAAGGGAGATAAAATCATGAATGAAGAGTTAATAAGTATAGAAATCAAATTATAACTTCTCGAAGGAATGAGCAGAAGGCAGGGTAAGAAAGATGAAAAGAGGAAAGTGTCACTCATTTTTAAAAACATACAGAGAAAAGTTAAAATGCTGACTAAAAAATACCAATAGTATAACTATGACATTTTTAAGGAAAAAATGTAAATAAAAGCATAAAATATTAGTGTAAATTAAATCCTAAACCCTATCCATGAACTCGAGACTCATAAAACCAGCTTCTCATTTAACAGTTCCATTTGCATGTCTGATAGATATCTCAAATACAGCTTGTTGAAAACAGAACTCCTGACTTTATCTCCATATAGACAAAATCTCTCCATCAGCCCTCTACATCTCAGTAAATGGAAACTCAATGGTCGGCGGCTAGAACAAGGATCTCAAATGATCTCTGACTCTTCTCTGTCCTTCAAGTGTATATCCATTCCAACAAAAAATCTAATTCGGACCTCATTCCAAAATATAGGTAATATCCTACCAATTCTCAACACCTCTATCACTTGTGCCTTTTTTCTAAGCTATCATTTTGGCTTACCTGGATATTTATTCTACACAAATCTCATATTAGCCATTCTAAATCTAAATCCAGTAAAATCTTCTCTGCCTAAAACCTTCTAAACACTCTTCATTTCACTCTAAATTAAATTCAAGTCTTTTAGAGCTTGCTGGTTTCTACATGGTTTGGCCTTTAGCCACATTTCTGACCTAATCTCAATTATCTTCATCCTACCTGGCCTTTTTGTTGGTTTTTGACCATGCCAAGTGCCATTTACTTTTTTCATAGCTTCTGAATTTGATTTTCAGTCTGCCCCAAATTTACTTTGCTCATCTCTTGGCTTCACTTGACAGGGATCATGAGTAAGTTCCAGACGTCTACTGACTTTCCTTCCCTTCTGAAACCCATAGCCTCGCCACTGTCATCTGTCTAAAATATGATGGAATTGATTTCATTATGCCCTCTCATCCTGTGTAAATAGGTGATCACAGGAAGTCTAAACCTTCATTTTACTAGGCATCTTATGCATTCGAATCTACAAATTGATTAAATCTTCCTTAACCTCATCACTTTTAAGCCTTCCCCAATTCCTGAACTCTTTCTATCGTGCCTTTTGAAATGACCAATCATCTGCAAAATCCACTTTATCTTCATATTTTCTCTGAACACCCTTACTCCTTTTGTTCCAATAAACCTGCACTCTACCTGAAAGGTCAGTGCTTTTACATAGTCTTTATACATAGAAACTGTTCTCTATGCCACTGAAAAGATCTTGAACCGTTGGGTCTGGATATAAAAAAGGTGTGTTTCCTGCTCTTCATTCCATCCTTAAAACTATTATCTCCTGCATTTCCCTAAAACTATCTGCATTTAAAATTCTTGTTAGGGCAGCCCGGGTGGCCCAGCGGTTCAGCGCCTGCTTCCAGCCCAGGGCATGATCCGAGAGACCCAGGATCGAGTCCCATGTCAGGCCCCCTGCATGAAGCCTGCTTCTCCTTCTGCCTGTGTCTCTGCCTCTCTCTCTCTCTCTCTCTCTCTCTCTGTGTGTCTCTCATGAATAAATAAATTTTTAAAAATCTTAAAAAATAAAATAAAATTCTTGTTATTACTTTATATTTCCAATTATGAAAATTATTGATGCAGTTTCCCAATACCTACATTATTAATCCTTATTTTTGGATGACTTCAGTTCCTAATTCACTGTCATCCTGTTTACTGGTTACCTGTCTTTTTGGGATTTCAGTATGTGTATAGATGATCCTTCCAACACCTTCACTTCTGACACCTTGAGTCCTTTCCCTTGATGTTCCTATTCTTCACCCTACAAAGGCAACTCACCACAGATCTTGTCCTTACAGATATCTGCATATCTTTCATCTCAATTTCAGGCATTTCCTTCTCTGATCGTTGCCAACTAGCATTTGAGGTCACTTCTTTCAAGATCTAGGCTCCAGGGACATCTGGGTGGCTCAGCAGTTGAGCGTCTGCCTTTGGCTCAGGGCATGATCTCAGGGTCCGGGAACAAGTCCCACATCCGGATCCCTGAAATGAGCCCTCTTCTCCCTCTGCCTATGTCTCTGCCTTTCTCTGTGTGTATCTCATGAATAAATAAATAAAATCTTAAAAAAAAAAAAGGATCTAGGCTCCAAGAATCTCTCTATACCACAGGGGCTACAAATGTTACTGCATTTCCACTGCCTCTTACCTGTTTGGTGTCCTCTTGTCCTTAGCCATCTTAAATACTATGGTCGATCAATATAATGTTTCTTTTACCAATTCCTTGTCTCTCCCCTCTTTTTTTTTTAATTTAAACTCACTTGGAAAAAGCATCACTTCTGAGTTAAACCGAATTGTCTACATTTATTTCTGCATTCTTGCAACTAATCAGCCTTATTTATCTCCTAGATGGCTCCTTTACTGTCTTTGCTCTCCTCAAAAATTCTAGGTCTCCTTCCTCCCTTTTCCCTAATTTCAGGAGATGTCCTGATTTACCCTTTGCTGGTTTAATTTCAACATTAAAAAAAAATGTTCTACAGAATCCCACTACCACACATACCCACTCTCAGGATCTGCATCTTATGTTCTCTCTTTCCAACTGTTACTTGAATCAATTGTTAAAGTACTATACCAACTGAATTTCTCTGTTTATTTTCTAGACAGAATCTCCTCTGTCCATTTAAGTTTTATGCTCTAGCAGTTTTTTATTCTTCCTTCCTTGCTTTATATTTTGTGCAGTTTTATTCTCAGGAATATTACACACACACACACACACACACACACACACAGTTCCTTTCTACATACTAAGAAACAAAACAAAATGAAATGGATAATACAAACTAGCTTGATGCCATTTCTCTCCGGTATCACACAAGTTATTTTCTCCCCTTTAAAAATATCATCTTTAAGTAGGCTCCACACTGGGAGTCAAACATAGGGCTTGAACTCACAACCCTGAGATCAAGACCTGAGCTGAAATCAAGAGTTGGATGCCTAACTGACTTAGCCACCCAAGTGCCCCACAAAATATCTTATTTCTCTTAAATTCACTCAGATTTAGCATTTCGAGTCACCAATATATGGTTTCAAGGGCAGGGGTAGCCAATATTAGGGATATTTTTACAACATAGCCTTCAAAAAATAATTTATGAACTGGAAAGGATACAGGTAGATTCAAAGTTTAAAGGAGCAATAGAGACAAGGGAGAAGTTTTAGCATTGGAATAATCTACCTCTCTCATACTTGTCCAGGCCTATTGTGAAGCACATTACTTTGGCTTATGTCAAATATCACAAAAAAAAAGAATAATATTTGAGTTTTTATATATTTATTTACTGTACATTGTTCTTTAGGGGCTTTGAAGAAAAAAAAATGTGGGTATATTATCAAAATCAGCTAAGAAGTCAGGTGAAATCCTCATTTAATTAAATCATGCCCAGGTAGACAGATTGATGAATATGTGTGAATTTATACAGAGATAAACAAAAATATAGTTCTAAAGATTGATCAATAAAGTTTCATATTAGGTCAAAAGATTAAAAATGTATGACAAATAGCAATTTAAGTATAAATATGTTGTAACTTCATTCACAATTCACACAAATGCTCCTCTCCACTGCTCCACTGTTCAGTTGCTTTGTGGTTTCCAACAGCCCAAGCAGTCTCCCAAAGTCCAGCTATTTATTAACATAAAGCCATCAATCAGAAAGTTCTACTATCACTTGAGAATGAAAAACATAGGTCCAAACCACATTTATTTACATATAAAATACATCTTGCTTTTCATGCTGTCACAGTCATGTGAGAGATTGTGATATATTTAGTCGATCATTTTAACTTAGTTCTATTGTTCAAAATACTCAGAATGTAACATTATCTAACTTTGGAATACGCAGTATGGTGAATAATATCATATTAAATACTTCAATGACAACAAAAAATTAAAAGTAAAAATAAGTGAATTTATAACTTACACTTTTACTTATTATAGATAAAAAGAAAACTGTATTATTAAAATACTTTTGTCTTTCCAAATAGTTCGGGAGTTGGAAATAGTCCTGGTAAATATTCTCCTTTGTAAAGCTCTAGTCTTTATTCACATCTCTGTATGTTTTTTGTTATTTTAAATGGAAGTGGATTGGGAACACATTTTAAATTTAATTTTCCCCTGAAAATCACAGCAAAACTATAAATCTCAACAAAGTTAGCAAATATGTTTAAAAAAGTAACATTTTTACTAACATTGGTTATAGGATTATAGATACATTTATAAAGGCCAGGAAGACTGACGCAATTATCTATGGGAACTAATTAGACAACTGTCCGATAAATCTTTTAATTGAAAGGCACATTGAGTTCCCAGACATAAACACATAGACATGAGTTTTCAAAGTTCTGATGAAAAATGCATAATTCTAAAAGATCTATGTTTTGTTGGACAACCATCAAACTTGTTACTGACAATACAACTTGCTATAATAAGAACTCAGTGATAACTGTTAAATGTTAAACAACTGGCCAGTTTGCAGTTTCCTGTCATCTGAGAGATCCTGAAGGACAAACCACAAACACCAATACACAGGTGAGTGTTCAGGTTTAATCTCTATGTCCAGATAGGCTCTCCATCTGGGTTCATTTGCAGAGGAAATTGATGAAAAGTAAAAACACTAGAAACCTCTTTTTTCTTCTTTTTTGGCTAAAAAAATGATTGTCGGGTTTTAAAAAGATTTTATTTGAGATAGAGATTGAGAGAGAGAGAAAGAGCAAGAGCCCGGGAGCAGAGGGAGAGGGAGGAGCAGGTTCCCCACCGGGCAGGGAGCCTGATTTTCAGGGCTCCATCCCAGAACCAGGAGATCATGACATCAGCCGAAGGCAGATACTTAAACTGGGCCACCCAGGTGTTCCTAAAAATGTTTTGTTGCAGAGACTACATGTCTGCAGAAGCCTGTGAGTGTTCTATCCCAAAACTGCATCAGGAAAAATTTAGCTGCAAATGCTCTGTAGATCTCATAAAGGGTACAGAAGACAACAGAAAAGGAAGGACCACTTAGCACAACAAATTTCAACTGTGAAGGACATAGGGATTTGTCCTAGAAAGCAGTACAGGGCTGACATATGGGTTTACCAGGGGATTTACCTCTCTGCCTTTGCCAAAAGGCTTCATAATTCTGATCAAGTGAAATAGGATAATAGCTCTTGAGCAGTTGTTTCAGTGTTTTATTTCTGTTTACCCTTTTTCAAATTGTATGTTGTATTGCGATTGCCTATGTCAAGCAAACCACTGCATATTTGGCATGGGGAGGGGAGTGTGTACAGATAAGCTGCCTTTGTTTTTTTGTTTGCTTGTTTGTTTGTTTTTAGGTTCAGTTTATATATGGTCAGACCACATGGTACTATAATTGACCCTGAAAGAGAAGACCACACATTAGCTAGAAATCCTGGGATGGGTGACATAATGGAAAGAACTTTGTGAATTTTGTGTGTGAAAAGAAAGATATGCAAGTATTCTTATCTTTTCAAGAGCAAGAACTGTGGCAGAGACAGCTAGCTGCCCTCTAATAACCTCCTCTGGCAATGTAAGAGTATTTTGTTGAGCAATGGTCATCCAGCTAAAGCAAACTTTTCCAATGTCTCTTGCAGCTAAGTATGGCTCTATGCCTAAGTTCAAACCATTGCACTGTAAACATAAGAGTTGTCAGGGTTCTTTCCCTAACAGAAAGAAATCCTTCCTCTACATCCCAGCCTTCCCCATCGCTTCATTCCTCATGCATAAATCACAATATCATAGAGGAAACTGGAGTAGACATATTGGACCATGAGAATGAAGCCATGTGTTGAGATGATGGAGCAATGAAACAGAAGACTGACAGTTATGGAGTTGCTTTGCCTTATATTTATTTGAGAAACAAACTACCTTTTTTTTAAAGTAACAATTATTTGGAGTAATTTCTGACTCAACCAACTCCAGTATCCAAACTAACCTAAGAAAGTATTCTAGGAAAATTAAGACAAGATTCAAATGAAAGGAAGACAAAGGAGGCCCCATGAAGACTGTCTTTTTAGCACAATTAATCTAATTACATTTATATACTTGAGAAGTAAGAAGATAAAGATGGCTCTTTGATCAAGAGAATGTAGTTCCCAATCAAAAAATTAGGTTATAGAAATTGCAATATTTTCATATGACTTTTCTATATCCAAAAAATATTAAGAGACTCCAGGAAAATCACAATACTGTACCAGTAGTTATGGTATGATTACAAAGCAATATAACATATGATAATTGTTTTAAGCAGTTGAAAAAGTGTAAGAAAGGGAATGAATTGAACCTGAGAGCTTGAACATGCTCCTTCACGTGGTTTAAAGAAAAAGATACATGTTTTCTTACTTGAGACCATTGCTAAACTTAATTATGTCGTTAATAATATGTACATAGCCATGATACTGACTTGTAAATCTATCCAGTTTGAACGCTGAATGCATTTTAATGAATCCTAACAACAGATTTATAAAAGATATAAGTTAATATTATTCTGCTTAAAAATTAGAGACTGTAGGTACAGAGAGTTCAGGTATTTTTTTTCAAGACCTAACTGCCTCCAGAAGCTGGACCCCCATTTTATTGCCTGTAAGAACGGACAACAGGATGTGTAAACTCAAATTGGTATATTATGTTTTAATTGCATTCATTAGAATGGTGGTACTAATAATCAAATCAAACAAAACCAGATATTTTAAGGTCTTCCTTTAAAAACCTTTTAAAACCTTAAAATATCTGGTGATTTCTAGAGAACAGGCTATCATTTGGGGATTATAGAGGGAGCCTGTTAGAACCTATATAATTTATTTTTGCACAATTTAATTTTTCTCTTTTACTGTGTAAGTATATTATCTCTATTAAAACGAAACAAGGGTGAAACTCTGTGAATACTTTTCCATGATGAAAGTTGTAAAAGTCTGTTGACACCATAATTTTTATAATTAGACCGTATTGTCAGTCATATTTATAATAACTCCTAAGCTTTCTGTTCTACCTTTCATATACAGGACAAATACATAGATTAAATTATGATCTAATTTTATAATGATGCACGTTAAATGATAAGCAAATCATAATGTTAAAGGCATTACAAATTAAGAGGTGTAATATACTTATGGTAAAA